>NC_059511.1:1520151-1823181 GCF_905147795.1 Pieris rapae | reverse complement strand
ATAATCATATAATTTGAAGCTTTATTGAGCTTTTTTATATGTCGATCAAATGCCCTAAATATTTATTTATTTAATTTACATTTACAAGGTTCTTAATGTAATAATCATTAAATATTGATAAATAGAAAACTAAGATTAATTTTAAAAGTATGGTTTGTAGTTAATGCTGGTTGCTCGCTGTGTGATACTTATTCGTTGTGTTTATTTTAAGCATATAGACACTTATGTACAATGTGTGGATACCTTTTAGTCACCAATAAATGATGCCAATTCTTCCGTAATGCCGTAAAAAACATAATATAAAAAACTTTGGAATGGAAAGTATTATAATCATCACTGCATCTTACATATATACCTATACATATATAAGTATGGAATTTTTTTATAGAAAAGGGGCATACGGGCAGAAGGCTCACTAATGTTAAGTGATACCGCCGCCCATGGACACTCTCAATGCCAGAGGGCTCGCGAGCGCGTTGCCGGCCCTTTAAGAATCTTTACGCTCTGTTCTTGAAGGAACCACGAAACGAAGACTTAATCATTTATTTGAAAAAATTGGTAAAACTTAATGCTTGACAATTACTCATAGTTGTTAATTTTTTACATTAACAGTAGCACGATTTATTCCTGAACATAAAAGTTAACGCAAACCAGGTATGTAATGTAAATTATGGTGTGATTCCAAACACGATAACGAAGCTATGAGCTTGCTATAAGGTGTCATGTAAATTTATTAATATTAACTTCAAAATGTACTCCAACAAAGTTGAATATGGAATCAAAATGTATGATAAAACTAGGCAAACTCCAATCATTGTTTAGTTGAATACATTTGAAATTGGCGTCATAAATATATAGAATCGTCGGTATAGATAGCATCCTAATATCGCGCTACATTTTGTAATACATAGGACGCCTACATATTATCAGGCTGATCTGTGGCCGAGGAAGGAAAAGGAGTTTCTTAAAAAGGGACTTAATTTGTTTAAACTTAGCTCTGGTGGGCTTGGCGTCTCTACTCCGGAAATATCCTTTTCCTCTGTTAGCCGTTCGTTATAGCGCAGAGCCAGTTTTAGTGTGAGGTTATCCTATTTTGTTCAACATTTATTCCGTAAGCTGTCTGTAAGAAAGCGGTGCGTGTTAATTAATAAGGACCGTTTCAATTAAATTGTGTTAATTATTCTACCGAGATGGGCCTCCGATGTGGCCTGTAACGTCATAGAATGCGTGTTCAATCGTAACTTAAGGGTCCATCAAACATTCTTGCAAAACTTACAGCGCCTCTGGCAGTAAAAATGAAGGGTTTTACATTGTTTGATTTGTATTTGTGACTACTTCGATACTAAGAGTTTGGGAGTTGTGTGCTGCGGGCGGGCTACTTGATTATGAAAAAATTGCATGAATATCATGTCATTTGCACACGTATTTATATATATATATAGCCGTATATTCAGAAGTGTTTGATTGTCCTTATTTCAACATGTGTGATGTTTAAGAGCATAAATAAGTAAACCGTTTAACCCTATGTGTATATATTACATTAGGTATATCGGCTAAACTATTCATTAAGGATTACGTAAGTTTTTTGATCGCTTAAGTCGATTATACGATTTTATAATAGAACTAGCGGACCTGACAGACGTTGTCCTGTCTACACGTCTTTAATTTGAAAATTTGAAACTTTTTTTAATAAGCTAAAACATTCTGAACCATTTTGATGAAAATTACAATTCAAATGTTATGACAATATCTAACGATCCAGCCCATGGTCTACAATAACACAATGATAACAAAACTTTTTTTTAATTTGATCGCAGCGCTAACTGTCGGGACAGACTAAAATTCGAATATTATTTAAAATTTGACACTGCGATGGTAGCGCCGTCTGTCGGATCCAATGTAAAACATTCCAAAATCAACAACAACTAATAAATTGAAAATTAATTAAAAAAACATTGTCCAGCGGACAAAATTGTGAATCTAAACCATTCCCAGATCCCCTTGAACACACACAAAAAATTTCGTCTAAATCGGTCCAGTCGTTTAGGAGGAGTTCAGTCACATACACACGCACACAAGAAATATATATATATTAAGATTAGAGCGTGCTATGAGTGTTTTGTAAGAAAATAGAAAAACAACTAGAAAAGAGATAACGTGGTTAGCACGAATAGTTGTTATACGTACGTTCGGATATGTATTCCATTTATAATTGTCACACACACTCACTCACTCACTCCACTGGCTCTTCAACCCAGAAAGGTTTTTGGCCTCCGAAATGAAATCTCCCTGCACTCCTTGTCACACCACCTCGCACAGATTATTGGATTTCAGCTGCAGCGGGTTTCTTCATTTATAATCATCACAAATAATATTTGTTACATGAAGTTTAAATAAATAGAACTTATTAAACGCACACGTTTATCGACGTTGGCCTCTTAAGTAACGCTCTACAGTGCCCATGGGCGGAATCACTTTTGTATCTATTTAGTTATCATGATGTTGGTGTCCTGCCCGTTTTTCTGTCTCTGTTGCTAAATTAAACTATTGAGCGAGCAGTTTGATAGAGCCCTTACAGAATGTTATTCGCGGTGCGATACGAAATCACGCGCGTCCACCCGTTACATGAAGATCACTAATGACGACACGTAACTAAATTCAAAAGCGAAGCGAATTTATCAATAAAACGATCGATTTGGATATACTCGTTCTATTTCCCATTATACTCCGCTACTTCCTTGAATTGATAATATTTTGTTATGATATGGTAAGGTATGTAAAATTTGTAATGCTTCTAAAGTTCTTAAAATTATTAGATATACATATGTCGTTTGGAATTACTGGTACGTTTTTTCATGGGAAATGATTATTACTACTAATATACTATTACCATGACAGTCTTGCCTTCATCAATCAAAGTCTAAGACTAGGGAAACTACTTTTTACATGAGCATTTGGATTAGACAAGGTAATTTATTTATTTATTTTATTATAGTATTCCTACAGCTAATCACTAAACAATATTCAAACAATTATAATACACACAAAAGCCAAAACGGAATACACACTGAAACATAAACATAAAGCACAGTTTTAAGATTGATTAATTGATAAATTATAATATATATTTAATATGAAGGAACAAACAATCCCATTATTAGTAAAAGATACCTGAGTTTTATTAATATTTTTATAGTTATATTAAATATATCGATTTGCTGGTAATTTATGTTGTAATCTGTATACGGTATACAAAACAAAACATAGACAAAGCATTAGTCTAGCTCGCAAAGGGGAAACGCTGCCAGTATCTTCGGAACCTTGCATAAATGTATTTGTAAATTTTATCTAATGTATGTATGTAGTCAGTTTATTGACGTCAGTTTTTTGTTTATTGTTCCCATATCACATGGCAGGTAAGCTAAGGTAAGAGACAATTCAAATGTAGTCTTAAAACTTTATCCAAACAAAATAAAATTGAACTGAGCACACACAGACAAGTTGCTCTTATAAACTGTGGGAGCATAATTTAATATTTAAAATACTAATTTTATTTACGTTTCCAATCAAGACTGCTATTGTTAGATGAAAACAGATCACAGTGGTCAAATGTAAGATCAGTCAAAATCTGTTATAACGACAACTAAGGGACTACTCATATTTGGTCGTTAAAACCGATAGTCGTAACAGCCCACGACGTTGTTATTTAGTACCTAATACAATAGATTTCAGCCGGGACCTTTGAGTATGGTCAATATAACCGGTATATTGTTCTAAAAAATGTCGTGGTTTTGACTGTACCATGATTTCAAATTCAGTACTGTATGAAAAAAAAAACGTGTGTGCTTACACTTATATCCATGTGTTTTAAGTTATACTTCTTGGCGTATCTAGTTTTTTTTTCTTTTCACTCTCTAAAAATCTTTTCAAAAATTTATTTACATTGAAAGTTTAAAGTCTTATTATTACGCATTATAGACATAGACATAGACATATTATTTATTACAAACAAAACACACACACATAAATACACAACACAGCAGTAATCAAAGAGAAAAATTTAAATAAAAGATATAAGAGAGGTTTATTATTTTTTTCCCTTTCCCCTTCGGTCCGTCTCAACCATATATTGCGTGTGTGCTGTGGTTGTAAATGGCCCTGGCTCAGCATGATGCTGAGGAGCAGAGTGTTCCACAGCGCTGGTCATTCTGCCAGAGACCACATCAGCTAGTTTGCGCCTCAGTCGCAAAAAAAAAGAATATATTAATATGTACTCAGTAGGAAATTATAATAATAGTATTATTGAAACTTAGCAATATCGGTAACAAAGTCTTGTGTAATATAGTGTGAAGTAAATAGGTAAAATTGAAGGTTAAAATAAGAATAATTGTTAAGTTTTAGTATTACAATTTTTTTTTCTTTTTTTTGGCGGATTAAAAACTAGATTTCGTGGGATTTTTGTTGAGTTAATAGATAAGTTTTATAGCTGCGACTAAAATTAAACTTAAATTTAAGACTCTTCAGCGGAGGAGGGATATCATTCCAACACTTCGTCGCACTATATTTAAAAATCCCACGAAATGAAGCTGTCCGATGCTGGGGAATGGCGAGCTCCTGAGTACAACTCCTTATTTGTTGCTTGTTGACATTACTACGCCAGAGGAGCTTTTTGTACAAATACTCAGGTTGTGCAGTATTTACCACATCAAATAATAAACATGCCAAATACAATTTTTGTCGACCTTTCATTGTGAGAAAATTTAAGTTATTCAAATATGGGGTGACATGTGAGCGAGGTGGTATGGTAACACAAAACCGGTTATCTAGTTTTTTATTTATTATCTAGTTAAATAAAATTTACTTAAATATCAGGGTGTCGGTTTTTTGTGACGGTATGCGCGGGCATCGTAAAAATGTATTCTCATCACTTTTCCCTAGCGCGCCATTAGCAGTATAATTTCAATAAATAAAATAAAAGTATTTTCAGGCAGCGGTGATTTAACTGTTATGATTAACAACTGAAACATGTTAAAAACTAGATCATAGTATTTCCAAGTAACCAAAACTTGTTCAACGAAATCTTAAAAACACCGGGTCAACATTTAACGGCCCGGGTTCTAACGATGATCATTGTGCGGCTTGACAAAACCTCACTTGTAATAGCTTATGGCAAAAACCTGTCTGTTCCCATTTACAAACATGACTTTTTAAAATTATACAGAGTACGGTCAGTGGAATGAATGTCAAAGATTACAATTATACAGCTCGTATTACCGTGTATTGTTGACTGCGAGAATTTTGGCACTTTGGACGTTCGTTATGGAATTCGAATGTACTTTTAGCATGTTTAGAAATTCGATATTTGAATTTTGATTCGGATACGCGAAGCAATAATCTGTGTCAGGGTTTCCAGTCCTATAAAAAGGGAATATATTTATTCATTGACAATTTTGAATTTTTAAAGTAACAACAAATAGTTTACAAACTAAATTCGTTGTATGACGACAGAGACATTTATTTGTGCTTGTAATCAGTCTATTGACTGACTACTAACTAAAATACTATCGTAATTGTAATTCGTTTATTTTTCTATAATCAATATGAAATAATCTGCTAGCGAAGTTGGCGGCGCTGTACGTTACCAAACTTTAGTTGGGCAGTATTCTTAGCGTTGGCATATTTATCTAGACTATGGTAAACTTCTTTTTATGTATCCGATATCTTTGTAGGATGCAATTTATATAGAAAACCGCAAATTAACTTCTTCGCTAGAAACATCAATATTAACTTATTTTGTGCGAGCCACGGCTGTTCATTTTGCTGACTCAGCTTCAGCTCAGCTTTCGTAGTTTAATAAGCGAAATCCTTAATCTTTGGAGTTACGCCCCGAGAGTATGACTAGACGTAGGCACTCTCTTCAACTATCACGTTGCATTCATTCGTTACATATCAATAAACATTTTTATTTCGCTTATATTCTATTGTTCAGTGGTTAATATAAATTAAATATGAAATCCTCTATTAGTTAAAGCACCGATAACCCAGGAACCGTACAAGGATAAAACATATTACGTTTCATTCTTTGTCTATATAGAAAAGAGCGTACCAATTCTTAAAAGGCCGGCAACGCACTCGCGCACCTTCTGGCATAAAGAGTGTCCATTGGCGGCGGTATGACTTAACATCAGATGAGCCTCCTGCCCGTTTGCACCCGTTCTATAAAAAAAATATAGTAAGAAAAAAAACCTATGACAAAATCATAGTTGGAGCACAGATGTATGAGACGTTTATCTGTTCTGCTTTCGCGCTAGCTTTTTTGCTTGTTCGAGGAAGGTGAGACGGTACTAATGGAACATGTACATTTGATTTGTACTTCTAAACGTATGTTACGTTTCGTACCATATTTCGTCACCCCTTTTCTATTCAACATTCTTCCCATCTACATTGATTTTGTGGTTCAGGCAACTATCGATAGTTCACAGAAATAAACATACAAATTAAAATATTTAAAAAAATCTAGGAACTCGATTTAATGATAAAAGATAAATCATATGAAGAATGACTGATGTACAATGTCTTTTTCCATTCAACATTATCCCTATAAACATTGATTATTGGTTCAGGCAAGTATCGATAATTCATAGAGATAAAAATACAAATTAAAATAAATTCTAGGAACTAGATTTTATGATAAAAGATAAATCATATGAATTCTTCATATCTTCTAGACTGATGTACAATGTCTTTTTCCATTCAACATTATCCCTATAAACATTGATTAGTGGTTCAGGCAAGTATCGATAATTCATAGGGAGAAAAATTCAAAATGTTTTGTCGTTTAGTGAGAAAAGATAAATCATATGAAGAATAACTATTGTACAATGTTAAACAATTTTCTCTTACACAAAAATTATTTCTATAAATAACGCGAAGTCATTCACGACCATATATAATTTATTTGAACATAACTAACACCTAGAGTATAAAATGTAACGATTTAAAATATGAATTTAACGATGGTTTTAACGAGTATTTACTTAGCGTATACGCTTAAATATATTTTACCGTTATTTTTTGACGTATCCTTATAACACCGTTTGGATTTTTTAGATATTTACACTAGCCGTAGTTCCGAAATCCATACTTAAGTTATAAAGTTTTAGATGGACGAAGACTGGGTCGAATGAAATATATATATTTTTGATGGAATAGGAGACAAAAGGAAACTCACCTGATGTTAGTAATACAGCGATCTATGGACACTCATATGGCTCGAAAGTGCGATGGCGGCCTTTTAAGAATTGGTAGGTACGCTGTGGGCAGTTCCACATAGTGGTGAAACTGCCTTAAGAAATGTTTGTATTGCCTATAAATGTTTCGAGCATTTATACGCAATACAAGCTTTCAATAAGAGCGAAGCCTGAATAAAAATATTTGGAAAATGGGAGATAATATTGTCATTAAAAAAAGTAAAAATTAATATTAATTTTTAAAATAATATTATTTAAAGCTTGTTTTATAACGAAAACACAATATGTTAAATTAAATGGCTACTCATTGATTTTTATATCTAAGCAGATATAGTCATCAAAAACCACGAGGAATGTCGAGGTCATTAAAAGTTTAGCGTATTTAGTAAATAAAGTCCAGTAAATCGCTCCGTTTGATGCCTTGACCTTGAACAAGGTTGTATTCACGATTTTTGTATCTGGTTGTGAGATATACTTGTCTTAAAATAACCAACAAAACAGACGCCGACAGGTGGCTACTACATGCCTTCGGGACAGGGCTTTAGTGAGTAAAGTCAAGCGTAATAGCTAGTATAAAATGTCAAACTAATAACGACGCAAAATAAACACCGCTCTCAAAATTAGCTGTCACTTATTTTATTGCTTTTGACAACATTTATATTGGGGCTATAATATCAATTTTTTATCGACATTAACACATTGAGACCTGTGTACACACTATACTTTAACGTTGTAACAGGTAGATACACTATAACATTATTATTATATTATTTCTGGACCAGTCTAAGAATTGTCTTGTCGGCCTATAGACAGCAACACAGCCTATTTTATATAAAGACAGGCCTTTATTAATTATGACATAGATCCATAATCTACCTCTCCTTCTTCCAGTTTCCTTTTTTCGCATCTGTCTAAAATAATTCCCAACGTGGGGCCCAAGGGGAAGGGAAATTTGATTGTGGGGGGGGGGACAAACGAATATGGATATAACACAAGTGGATTTGGGACGTGGAGACTTGAGACTGAAGCTAACCAAATTGGAACCCAATATTAAATCTTTGAGCAGCAAGCAAGTATGAGAATCTCACTAAATTAATATAGAAAAATCATTGTGTAAATTATTTAGAATTGGATGCCAGATTTTTATTGTTCCGAAAATTTACTGGTATCGTTTTCATTTCAATTTCTTATGTGATCAATTTACAAAGGAGACGGGGAAGTACATAAGACTTTTAGGTAGGCTAAGGTGGGGCATGGCACACTCTGTTCTAAAAGATACAGACTCTGATATATTTTTGCTGGAAAAGCACCAAAATAAAAGTATCATGTCTGCGTTTACCCTGAAATCATTAGGTAAAAATTATCAGCTTCCACGACACTTTTAATCTTCACGTTTATGACTTTGGCGACACGTTCGGATGCAATTTCATTTATATGTAAACGCATTTTATGCGCAACAATAAAGTTCGATCATAACAAAATTTAAAATTTAATCGTTTAATCGATATTTACGAAGCGAAATGTATAATGACAACACAGACCTTTTTAATCAAGGAAAATGCAATTCTGCACAACAGTACAGATACGGGACATGGACTAAACTGCGGTAGTTGTCACCATTCTTTTAATTACCATAATTTGCGACTAATAACATTTCGCACATAAATTTCCAATCATATCCCTAAACAGACGTGATTTGAACCCGCAAGGAAAGCGAAAGCGAGGACGTCCCAAACTTGGCGTCGTACAGCTGCAGATGATGAGAAGGCGAAGAGAGTCGGAAAGACTTGCAGCGAGGTGAAATACGAGGCTCGAGACCGAAGGCGATGGAGACTCACTGTGGACCCTGACCCATCTGGGGGTTAAAAGACAATAAATAACATATGTATATAAAATTAAAGGTTAAATTAATTAAAGATTCTGGCGTCTGGTAGATAGTTCCGGTGACCCCAGAGGTGATGCCTTCCTTGCTTAAGGAATAAGTATCACAGGCATACTGCCAAAGTTTTAAATTTCTATTTCTTTTTACTATTACTACGTAGGTATGTTAAGAATATTGTAAATACTGTATTTATGATTGAATTGTCGAAGTGGAATTTATGGAATTGTTCTAATATGAGAACAATTAAAGTAAAATATGTATGCCAGTGTGAGAAACAATTACCAAATTATGTTATTACTTTCGATATGATGATAAAATTGCCGTAATGAGAAGTGGCTGACACAGTCACGTATGTACGCGAACTCGCCTGGGAATATGCCTCAAACTGACAAGTGACAACTGACACGATAAAATGTTTAGTTCACACGATACTTAACGATTCTACAGATTCAAAATTTATCAAAGATTACAAAATTTTCCTATCCTATACATAGTGTATATCTGTACTGCGATGGCATCATTACAGTTGAATTTTATAACGATCCTCATGTGGCGATATCAACTTAACGTATATTGAGCAAACTATATCGAAATTTTATCCAAAAATTTTAGTATTGGTATTTCTATTGGAAGTTATAGTATAGTTATAGTAATGACGCAGGGTTATATGACAGATGACTACATGATACCTGGCATAGTGTCACATGGACACTCACAGACGGCTCGCGCTTGCGCAGCCGGCTTAATAAAATTGGTACGCCTCTTTGAAGGACCTTCACCTGGGCTGACCTTAACATCTTTGAAGGATATACTGGTTTATTGTATTAAAAACATGTCTTAATAGAATTTTACGTAACCGAATCACCCGAAGAACATAATTCTCCCACGGCTTTATTTGTGGAAAATCTAATGAAAATAATTTACTCTCACGTTTGTAATGAACAAATATTGGTCGAAACTAAATACGGAGCTATACAGCAATTGAGGTCTTGTCATACACCAATTACTGTTTATCAATCATCAAAACAAATTTGACGTTTCACAGAAGATGATTCTCTATTGAAAATCAATTCTTTTTGTTCCTCGGCGCGAATTGATATTTTTTGCACGTCTATAGAACTTGGTAACTGAGCTGGTTTATTGTGAAGATTAATAAAGAATATAGTAAAAAATATATCCTTACCGAAAAAAAAATTAATCAATAACTATTTTCAATACTGTTTAGGCAAATATAGTACAATGATATTACCACGTAATGAGCCTAGTTGTTTAAAAAAAACAAAAAGTAATTTTTTTAAAATGGAACTAGCGCGAATTGAAATTTTTTGCACGTCTACCTTGGTAACGGAGCATATTTTTTTGTAAAGATTAATAAAAAATAGATACATATTTACTTATTAAAAAAACTATTCAGTGGCTATTTTAATACTGTTTCGGCAAATATAATTCAATGATATTACCACGTAATGAGCAATGTTTGGTTATAAACAAAAATAAACTCATTGTTTTTTTTTATTAAAGTTTTATAGTGCGAATGGATATTTAGGATATTTTGCCACGAATTCCTTTGTAAACTGGCTTTTTGTGAAAATTAATAAAAAAATACATCCTTACCTACCTATAAAAAATTCAATAGCTATTTTTAATACTGTTTCGGTATATAAAGTAGTTACCTGATATAACCACGTATATAATAATGGTTTAAAAAAAAACAAAAAAAAAATAATGAAACTTTTTATAGCACAATTCATACGTACTTCGATATCAAAACGTAATTTCGTAATCATGCACATCATATTAATTCTAAAGATATTTTAATGAGCAAAATCTATTATTTATAACAAGACCGTGCCAGACAGTGACCTTCTACTTTGTGAGATTTTTTGCAGTACATACTTGCAATTGTAATTTAATCATTAAGAAAAAAAATCTGAGTTCAAATGCTAATTTGGATATAATTGTGTGTACTAAGTATCTCGCGAGAAAACTAATAGGTTGAATAAAAAACAGACGCCCATATAAATTGATTACAATTAGCATATCAACAGCAACCAACGGAATTATCCAACTCCATAGGTCGGCAAACACTTGCAAGCCATCTGGCAATGTCCATGGGCGGCGGTTACTTAACATCAGATGAGTATCCTGATCTTCTCTTATAAAAAAAAACTATTTATATCATTAGAACAATAATAATTAATTTAAATCTAACCTAATTTACTGATAATGATATTTATCATAAGTGTCCATTAACAATACTTACTATCTCTATCAATTATGTATGATGTCGTAAACTTAATAAATAAATATCAGTAGAACCTCGTTAAGTCGAACCTCGATAAGTCAAAAACCTCTAAATATCGAATAAATGTTTTGTTCCCTTCCCTTCAAACAACAAAACCTCCATTATGTACTCATGAAATCTTTAGTCGAAATAATCACCGAGTCCCTCCAAGCCATTTTGGTACATATTTTCACTCTATAACTCGAAAAATTAATTTTTTTTACAACCTTTACAACTTGATCATATTTTGGAATTAATTACCTCTATTGTTCGAACAAAAATAAGTTAAGTTTAAGAACTTGCCGACAATATGAGTACACTATTGTTTCTTAGAAAACATTTTAGGAGTATACGATAATAAATTTATGACTCACGTAAACACGTGTTTTTTTTTTAAACTTTATGTCGAATCAAAATCCGCCTAAGTCGAAATCCTCCATAAGTTGAAAACTCTATAATTCTAATTTTTTGGCGTCTCCCTTGAAGTTCGACCTATAGAGGTTCTACTACAATAAACTATCTTTTTGGAACGGAATCTCGCTGGTGGCCTTAAGGGTCTTTACAGCTAAGCATGGGCTGTTATGGCGAGCGAAGTTTGAAGCCTGAATGGGCGTTTTTCCCTCGACTAACAAAAGAGCGTCTGCTGTCAAACTCGAATTTTGGCTTGGACCTTCCCGGGATGGCACTAAAAGCAGTATTAACTTCGTGACTAACACGATAAACCAACCAACTCAATGACCCGCTGCTTGATTGAAATCTATCCTATTAAAATAAATAATAAAAGTATTCTTGAACGCCATAGAAAATCTTTAATTTATTAAAGCCTAATTACACCGGCATTAATTATTGATTGACTCATAAAACATTTTTAAACAAATAATGATTAATTATACACTTCATGAATATACTTTTTGCTGTAATTCGGCGGCGTCATTGGCGCAACCGATAATTTCCTAATTATATTTCAATAGACGCTTTATAAAGCGACAAACTAGCAATTATATCTAAACAAACTAAGACGAATAAATGTTTTCTAATACTTATCAATAGATTTGTAACGGTAATTCTGTCTGGCCCGGTCACATTGCCCATGTTGGTGATGGTTGATCGGTTTAGAAGACCCTAACTTGGAGCTCAGTGGAAAGAAAATAGAGAGGACTTCCACCAGAAGATGGAATGGAGGTTTGATTTCCAATAATTTTTTAGTAAAGTCGCTCAACAATTTGTTACCTCTGAATAAAACATGGCAGACACATTTCTATGTATCATTTAATACATAGAGTATAAAACATAATTATTAAAGTCGGTTTATAAGAAATACATGATTTTCAATATACGTGAAACGATAAATTTTATGACCTCTATATTAATTTGGGCTCAAATGTAAATTTCATAAATATGTTGATCATTAAGTACATTCATATAATACCTGTTTTTTACCTTATTTTTATGACACATTGGAATTTTAATATTAATATGTATTTATAATTGATTTTGAGCAGTGTTGCCTTAGTGGTTTCAGCGTGTGATCATCCCTGAGGAATTTAGAATTTGAGTTCGGATTACTTAATATAATAAAATATAAATATATTTAATTTCCCATTCGGTTCGTCTCAAGTATATATGTTGTGGCTTTAATTGGCCCTGGCTGAGCATTATGCTGAGAAGCAGAATGTTCCACAGCGCTGGTCATTCTGCCAGAGACCACATCAGCTAGTTTGCGCCTCACACATGTCACATGAAAAAAAGAATAATATATTAACACTTCGTAGGAAATACTAATAATATAAATAAAAGTTAGCAGTATTATTATATTTTTCGCCTACTCTGCGGCCGCCCCAACTTTGTTTATTGTTGGAAGGAGTTAAGTACCCCTCAAGTAGAGTGCCATACCAAAGCCTGGCCTAGCCAACAAGGGATCAATGATATCACATCTTGCCGCTTGCCATCGAATAAATTGTTGACAAATATTTTCATTCTCATCCTTGCGGTAGGTTCCAGATCAAACAATTTGAACTTATGTCATACAAAATCTGATATACCGTCTCATGTGTTTCCCCAAGCAGAACTAATGATCTACTCAAGTGGCAAAGTTTGTTTAAGACAGTTAGGTTAGTAAATACATGGACAAATAGAACTCGAACTTCTGGGACAGTTAGTGAGGGTTTTTAAGTAAAGTTGATATCTCTCTGAATTTATATCTATTATTATAGCCAAGCGTTGCTGTGGCTAAGGTTTTTGATTTATAACATAGTAGTAAATTAAGTATTTCCGAACTAATTCGACTTAGAGTCCTTCAAGGAAAGAGCGTACAAATTCTTAAAAGGCCGGCAACGCACTCGCGAGCCCTCTAGCATCGAGAGTGTCCATGGGCGGCGGTATCACTTAACATCAGGTGAGCCTCCTGCCCGTTTTCCCCCTGTTCTATAAAAAAAAACGAGTCAAGGGAAACGGTAGGAGAACTTTTGTGAAAGGTTGGTATTTTAACACAATTTTTCAATATAATAATATTGCGGGTATAAATTGAGATGTAATCAACTCACGGTGTGCAAATTTGATTCATATCGGTTCGGTAGTTTAGGAGTTCGTCGCGGACAAACAACGTGACACGTGAAAAAAGTATTGAATATACGGAACCTCAAATTAAACAAATTTAATATTTCCGCTTAAAGATAGATGACATTATATTCCAACTGAACGATTCGTTTACGATGTAGTTATTGTACAGTAACGTTTAATTTACAAGTAATAAAATCTGACGGTCGTAATTTTGAAATGGGTTTATACTGAGTTTTGATGACATTATAGTTGGAGTGATTTATTTAATCTCGTTATAAGTACGGTTTCATTTTGTTGGCTTGTCTCTCTTATTCTGATTACACCTTTACTACGCGTAACTACGATTCATAGTGACATTAGTTACTACCGTCAACTGAGCACGACTCGGCACTTTCTATATCTGAGATGGAAATTTCTTTGCACACCTGCCTTCGATAGAAGCAGGGGTATGAGGTACCTACATCAGAATCTCTGCTATTCAGAGACTGGGTGAGCATTACCCACTATCACTGGTAGTTCCAGGACGCAACGGTTTTACGCTCAAAACTTCAGTACAGCATATATTATATAAGAGGTAGAAGATGTGTATATCTCCTATTTACTCCGCGTCTTCTCACCCCAGGATTCTTAGATTATCAACTCCTCTCATTAATACAAATGTATTTTTCATTTTATATTCGCCGACTTTTCTCGATATTCGACTATCTACTTCTTAGATATCGTTATCTACAAGAATGACCTCGAATGTTTGCCGCCGGATTTTCTTCATTTACTTGATAATATATTTTAATTATACTCAAGCATATCCGTTGCAAAGCTTTTTAGTAATAATCCTTCCGAAATGGGACTTTCACTGTCAATTTTCTAATCACTGAGAGACAATAGCGCTGAAGATAGCCATGCTTCATGTATTATATTCTTAAACTTAAGAGATTTAATTGCGTATAAGCTTATATAAAAGCCCCACTCACTAGGGAATATTTTCCCAACAATTTTCCCTCAGGAAGTTACCGTTTTACATATAACCCCGCTTATTAACACTAAAGAATGTTAAACCAGTTTCTCTAACCACATAGTTGAACGCAAAAGACTCTTATTATAAAAAACAGTAGCTGTAAATGCAGCACATGGAAAATAATAAATATGCAAGTATTACGTAACGGCTCCTAACTAATTATAGAACCTGCGGCGACCGGAACCATTCCTGAACTGGAAAACCTTAACCTACTAATCATTCTTCATGAGTATGGGACATTAGCCGAGTCCAATTAACCAGTTTGGTCAGCTTCAGGAGCTGGGGGCAAGTATTCCTGCTCGGCCTTAATATCTATACTTATTCTCACTCACGGTACAATAATGTTGCATCATGCTGCCTATTATAGCATAAATACTTTACTGCGGTCTATTTCCAAAGAACAACTTTGGAAATAGACCGCAGTAAAGTATAATAAATACAAATATCTGCTGCGGTAAGGGACTAGCATTCCCATTTTTAAAGTAGTAATATTTAATTGAATCAAATCATCATTTGTATTAAAACAATGTATAAATTCAATCGAATATCAAGACAAGTCGGCGAATATAAAATGAAAAATACATTTGTAAAAATGAGAGGAGTTTGGACTAATACCTGCACTTGAGTTTAATCATCGGACGCCAAGGCAGAATATAAAATATCATGCGTATTAACCTTGGTGTCCGTCGTTCCACTAAAGGCAGTTTTCACATCACCATTATGTGGAAACACTAAAGTATTTCCCCAATTCGACTTAGGCTCAAAAGAGCGTACCAATTCTTAACAGGCCGGCAACGCGCTTGCTTGCCATCTGGCAATGTGAGTGCCATGGGCGGTGGTATCACTTAACATCAGATGAGTCTCCTGCCGCTAGTTTCGTTAGGTCAAAAGCAGATATACCACCACACAAATAAACAGTATTTAAATTATTAATCTACATTAATAATTTTAAATAAATAAATAATTTGATAGTTTCGATCTGTTTAATTTGATAGCATTAAAACATAACTTTTGTATTTTAAATAATTAATTTATAAATCAAAAGATAATTAAATATTTACAATCGACGCAAACACAAAACCTCTTGTAAGTAATAATTTTCTTTCATAAATAAACACCGTGTAAATATATATTGTTCGTTAATTTATTTTCAAACCATCGCAATAAATCAAACCAGTTTCAAAATTAACAATTTGACTCTGCCAATGAATAGAATATTTAAGTCCTAAATGTATTTCCGCCACAAATTACCATTTCTCAGCCCAACACTGCAAAGCCTACTTCAAATAATGCCCGTGTACCATTGTTTCTATGTATACAATATTTACGTACTGTATGAGTTACATCATTCAAACGACCACCATAGAGATTGAGGCTAAAATGTATATACATTTTACTTGTAATTTGCGTACATACATAATTATTTCTTTTAGTTACAATACCTAACTGTTAGATGAGTATTTAAGTTCATATTATTTCCAATATAGAAAATTAAAACAGATTATGAAATTCAAAATCTAAACATGAAATTTAAAAATTTAAAGTTTTTTGTTCACCACAAATTAATGATTATGGTATATGAATATTTTATCCGTATCAAGGCAAGGCAGTTTTCGCCACCACTATGTGGAACCAGCTTCCAACCCAATTGGGCTTAGGCTCTTTCAAGAAAAACGTGAATTAATTTTTAAAAGGCCGGCAACGCACTTTCGAGCCCTCTTGCAATGTGAATTATAGGACGGTATCACTTAATATCGGGTAAGCCTCCCGTTTGCCTCCTGTCTATAAAATAAGTAGTCTAACAGCTATTTATATTAAACCTTTGCCTCAAACGGGCAGTTTGTCCAGTGTTATAGCGCCGCCCATGGACACTCATAAGGCACCCTTTAATCTTTACGCTTTTGGCTGTTTAATTCTAAGCTCGTCATATTTATGAGCATGTTTTGTGCGTCAGGCAGAGGAGCCTCATCACCTACTTGCCTATTAGATTGACAAATGATCACAAATGAGATACAGAAATCTGAAGCCCAGATGTAAAAAGGTTGTATAGCCACTGACCTATTTTATTTATGCGTTTACAAATTTACGCAGTGCCAACATATCCGCTACGAACTTCTACGTAACGGTAAGTAGATTTCAATAAATCATCATTTGTCTACCTCACCTCAAACATTTGTCTTAACACTAATGTTAAAGATTAACGACGTCTATCAATGATTGATAAGTGGGAGGTCGGGACCGCCAACAGTCATCAACTTACATCAAGAAACACTGTCAAATATTGTTCATTATTGTTTGTCCGGTGTAAACACTTCGAAAAGCCCGTCGAACGGGGAAAGATCTGAAGTGTCAATATGAGAGCGTGCCAGTAGTTTTTTGGTTTAATGCATTTTGTCATTTTGTCATGTTTGTCATTCTGTTTGAGACTTGACTTAAAACTTGAATGTTTTATTTCGAGTAGCTTTTCGATTGTGCGTTTGTTTTATGAAAACGTTATTTTAAATACTTTCGATAGTTTAAAAATTAAATTATTTGTGCCTTATGAACCACTTTTGTATGGACAGATTTATGTAACTAATCAGCATCTCTCAAATAGTTCTTTTGTTTTGTTTAATATTAGATCTCTTCGTGTATGTCATGTTTCCTATAAGTGTTTTTTTTTTATAGAACCGGGGGCAAACGGGCAGGAGGCTCACCTGATGTTAAGTGATACCGCTTTGTGTGTGAAATGTGATTTTTTTTTAGCGATGTAACAATATGCCAAGCGTTGGCAAACTTTTTATCAATAAATAAATCTCTGAGTTCCGCTTTTGGATTCATAGTTGCACAGGTACTCCGTAACCAATCACAAATGAAGACTGCGACTAAAGCAGATAGTGTAAATTCATTACCGCTTTCAATCATGGCGTATTAATTATTAGAGTTCAAAGAAAAACGGTCACGATAAAAGGTCAGTGACTTGCCAGCCTCTGGTAGTGTCCATGGGCACTGGTATTACTTAACATCAGAAAATCCTCCTGCCCGTTTGCCTCCTGTCTTTAAAATAAGTAGTCTAACAGTTATTTATATTAAAACTTTGCTCCAAACGGGCAGTTTGTCTCGCGTTAAACCGACCATGGACACTCAAAAGGCACCATTTTATTCATCTATACGCTTGTTTAACTCTAAGCCAGTTGGCATATTTATTTACTTAAAAATGGTTTACCATAAAGTAAATAATATTTAATACGAAATACTGTGAGCAAATATTGATACATTAACTTGTTAAAAACGATATTTGGATCACATTTATACACGTTTAAAAACCTAAGTAAATCGGAGCATAGTTTCCAAGTTGTTTTAATAACTAGGTAGAGACATTGTTCGATGTTTATAAAAAGTTGCAATTCTCTCATCAGTTCACAAAGGTTATCATCCCCATACACAGGTAATAATGTGAACCGAGTGAAATCGAACTTAGGACAATGCCATTGAATTTTTGCGATGTCGTGCGATTTCTCTGCTATTATACTATATTGGGATTTATATTCCACTAGAGTTAGCGTATAAAACTGTAAATTTCATTTGCTGGTTCTGTTAGGATAATATTTATAGATCCAGGTGCATATGGCCCTCTACCCAAAGACAACAGAAGACGGCGAATCGTATCCCCCGTACTCGATCTTGCCTAGTCTGGCAAATATTTGGACGATACTGACGGGAGCACTAATTAAGGGATACTGCCTCCCGTCCATACCAAGCAGGAAGCTTCGTTCGGGATATAAGTATCCGAAGTATCCTTTGGCTCACACTCTCGTCGACATTTTTATAACTATTCCTGCAATTTTGTAATATTTCGTTACACAAAAACAGATTTTAGGAAACTAATTTGAAATATGACGTTATCCGGCTTTGAATAGATGTTGCAAACATTGCGAGGACAACAGGATAGTATACTTTTCGCGTTTATTAAAAATTAATTAAAACAAGTTAAAAACGTGATGGCTTTACTTCCATAATATGCCAAAATACAATATATTTAATTATTATATTTTAGCATAACGACACTTACAGTTCTAAATCCTGACGGAAAGCTTCAACTCGATTATCAAATAATTCTCATTTAAAAGCAATCGTATTAATGAAAACACATTTATGTATTGAAATAAAAACATTATACGATCTTTGCTTCTAAAAGCAATTTTATGCATTACAGCAGACAGTTTTATTAATAAACATAAAATTTAATCAATTAGCGAAATTGCCATATAAAATTATTTCCACATTTAATTTGTGGAAATTAAGCAAGTAATTAAGCTCATATAAAACCGGCCTAAAAACGTGGAAATATCGAGTAGGTACTGTAAACTACTTGACACGTACGATTTTGTAGTAAGAATCTTTGCGCATCAATTTTGTTTCAGAGGTAAATTACCCTGGTATTTTTTAACAGTTTTTATTTTACTATTATAGTTTATAATAGGTTTACTGTTATCGTTATTTAATGTAAAGTACCTACTTGCGTAAAACGTGAGTTAACACGATCAAAAAGGTTTCTTAAACTTTATTGATGAAGCTTGCCAACGCTCGGCACACCGTTTCATTGGCTAAAACCATGTTCAATATTTAATGAGACAAGCACTTACAGGCAACAACATATATGAAAAATAAAAGAAACAAAATAATCTTAATATATATAAATTACGTGTCACATTGTTTGTCCGCTATGGACTCCTAACACACCGTTTGCAGTTTTATCTAACTTACAAGATAGAATAGCTTACATCTCAATTTATACCCGCAATATTTGCAAATATTTGTTTATTATTTGATACAATTCTAACAGATGGCGCTGTGTTAAAAGTATCAACGTTTCACATAATATGTTCTCCTACCATTTCCCTTGTTTAATACTCAGTAGTTTACTACTATGTAATATAACAAAAACCTTAGCTACAGCAACGCTTGGCCGAGTCTGCTAGCTAAATTATAAAAACCATAAGAAAATCGATTTCAAGATGTGAGGGGAGCAACTATGGATATCCAGACCAGTGTAACTGTGCTCAGTCTGGATATCGATGAGTTTTGTCAAAACGAAACTAATTGTTACCGAAATACATACACATTATATACTGGTCTTACATATTTCACATCTTTCGCAGCCTATTTAAAGTTTTACAAAAATAATAGCGATGTCTGATACCTCGAAACAATTGTCTCAAGGATTCAAATGAGGACGAATAATTAAAAATGATTAAAACACCCAAATCACGGTGGCAGTTTACATGCCTAACCTACAATTAAAAATAATTTTGCGATTTAAATATTGCTCATAATATCTTTAATCTCGTCTAAGCTACAATTTATGTACAGTTTGCAGTCATGTGTTGTAAAACACTTCTAATAGGTGCCTTTACGCATATTTTAACGGATAAGTACATAAAACCGTCCGCTTTCAGAAAACGGTGATAGAAAAGCAAACCTGTTATGGATTTGTTAATCATCGACAAATATAGCATTGCTTCGCCAAATTTAAATACTAACCAAATATGGAACATCATCATTAAACGGAACTAGTCCAAATTTATTAGTTTACGAAATAATTAGAATTTTGATGTTAATGTCTCTGGATGTGGCGGGATATGGACAAGGCTACGCAAATAACAAATTTTGCCATTATAAATTAAGTTTTAAGCATATCTTTACAAATAAAGCTAGTTTTAAATTAAATATCCAAGTTATGAAAAAATATAATCCAAATATCTATTGGAATGAGGTTTGAAAGCCTAGAAAACCATTCCTCAGCCTTCTGTGTCAGACACGCGGATACATTTTTGTGTCTTAGACGTTGGCTTCATTCTTTAATTCCTTCACTGTATGTGTATTCAGTGGATCTGCAGTGTTCTACGCAGCTAGAAAAAAAAGCAATCAATTCATTAAATTAAAACTTTATTAAATTAAAATCTCGATCGAAGATAGAGATCGAAGAGGTAAAGGTTCTAAATCTCTTCTAGTATGAGATTCATGACGCTTAAGATTTTTTAAGTTTTAATTTTTTACGTCTGTTATATTTTTAGTTACGTACTTTACATTTAGTATTACCAGCTTTCTTTTCCTTACTAGGGTTTCTTGGGAGAGATCACATCCTAGGCCGCCGTTAATTTATGTTATCTAAATATTATCGAATGCATAATAGATCAATTAATAAAAATAAAATTGTGGTTTACAGGTGAGAGGTGAGGTGGACTCCTGAACTACCGTTTGATATAACTTAAAAGATAGGATGCATAATAAATCAATAATAAATCAATTAATAAAAATAATATTGTGGTTTACAGGTGAGAGCGATGCGGGCGGCGGGGTGGCGTAGTCCCGAGGCGGGGTAGCATGGCCGCGCTGTTGCTGCTCGTCACAGCCGCGGCCGCCGCCAGCCTCGGTGACCTCACAAGACGGGAGACTGGCGACGTCTTTACTCTTATCGGTATGATCATTAATTATAAACATTTACGCCATATAATATTTACGTAATCGTGTTTGAAACTCTCTGAACGCTAATATTCGTATCAATATTTTGACTGTATCAATTAATAAAAAGCCGGCAATGCACTCAAGAGCCCTCTGGTATTAAGTGTCCATGGGCGGCGGAATCACTTACCATTCGGTGAGCCTTCTCCATGTTTGCCCTCTGTTCTATAAAAAAAATATATATAAGTCAATCTAATTAGACTCTTCTCGTCTCATCTTTTCAAAATGTGTGAACACTTTGATAAAAAGAGGTTTTAATAAAGAGGTTAGTTTTCCTATAGAGCATTTAAAATATATTCATGAGCACACCCTGCTCGAAAAGAAAATAAGTCTCAGAAATTGAGATTCCATTTTTTGTGTATAAATTATACTTTTTCAATGAGATGTGGTGTAAATCATCTTTAAGCTTTTAACGATAAAAATTACAATAACGTTTCTAGTTACTTAGTTGTTAGTTAACTAGGAACTTTACAGAATTTTCTTGTTATAATAGGCCTTTGCAGGAGGTTTAGTTTTACAATAGATTCGTAATAATATATCGACAATAGGTACTCGTACTTCGCTAAGGATTTCGTAAAAACAAATTTGTCTTATTTTTGTAAGTTTTCTAAAAATATTCTTATTTTTTATTTATCATTATATCTTGTGTATACATATGTAATACAAGCATATGATAAAAATTCAAAATCCTTGATAGGCGATGAATGCGGTGCAGCACAATGTGCAGAGCATGGCGCTGGTGCGACGAACTCGTATGACGCATCCATTGCCGGCGGCTGTGCGTGCGCATGTCCTCAACGAGCCCCACTTTTTAGAGAAGATAGAGAGCTATGTGTGGATGATCTACCAGGTAAAACTCAATTCAGTGTCACCAAACTATATTATATTCGGTAAACCTCTTTTCTAAGACACTACGTAAAGCCTTTGCATTATCGGCGCTGACATATCGAAGGACGACGTTCAGTTTCACGGTTTAGAGGGAAAGGCTAAATTAGCCTCCAATTGATGTGCTAAGCATGGCAAGAAGGAACTTCACTCCGGGCCTTTTGACATAAAGGCGTCCGAAGTTTCGGCGAATCGGACGTTTCCCAGAGGCCGAATTTTCGCGAAGCTAAGTTTTAAGTAAGAACCAATTTACGAGCCAAATGTTATCTGTCGTTGATCGGTAAAGAATTTTTCATTTAAGTTTTTGAATTAAAGCTAAGAAGTTGACCAATTAAACAGTTGTCACTTGACCGCATTACATTTCTAAGATAAAAAATGCAAGCTCATTTAACACCGTTACACCTAAGTTTTGTGAAAGTTCCTTCGCACTTCAAAATGTATCAACTGTATGCAAATATTCACTATGATATGCATAAAATATTTAAAATATGAACGCGATTTGTATGTATACGGCTTAATGTGCAAGAAGTACATAACCAAAAAAAAATCTTTAAATATTTTTAAATATTTTAAAGGGTCATATAAATAAATAAAGTAAAAATATCTGCAAATTTAAATTCAACGCTTCCATGTGGTCTACTTTATCAAATGTTTAAACTTCCAATTGAAATGTCATGTACTTTATGACAGGTGTTCGGAAAATATGCAACAATATTGACAATAATAAACATGTCAGAACGCGCAATAATATTAAAACGTAATTGTATTTTGCCATGTATTTTGGCTAAGCCTACATTATGGCCGTATCGTGACACGTGCTTTATTCCAGAATAAACGTTTATATATATCGGAATATTAAACAGAATATTTTATCTCGAAATAAACCCTTTGGTGTTATGTGTAAACGACACTTACGTTTAATTTTTTACATATTACAAATGTGAAGCGAAAAAGCGCGGGAAACGTATAATCCGTAATTTTGTAATGTCAAATAAGTTATCTTTATCTGTGGCCATCGTTAGCTTTAAATAATTAGGATATCTAAAATAGTTGTAAATACTAATTATAGTTTAAAATTACGGTACGGTTTCCCGATATTTTATATGAATAACATACGTTTATTTACAGAATGCTCTCTTGCAACATTTGGCACAGGAAATGCCATGCAACGCA
Source organism: Pieris rapae (assembly GCF_905147795.1). NCBI lineage: Eukaryota > Metazoa > Arthropoda > Insecta > Lepidoptera > Pieridae > Pieris > Pieris rapae. The sequence continues at coordinate 1,799,629 of NC_059511.1, read as the reverse complement.
TCCCTTTCGTGTTTTTACCACTGAAGGGCCAAATCATTCATCCTTCCCGGGAAATAACTTTTCAAAGTAAGTTTATGCAGTATATATACTTGTATACGCAAAACGATATTAATATTTTTATAATAATGATAAAATTAAAGCGATGATATTGCTAGCACAAAATGAAAAGGCGTATAAATTTAGCATAGTTGACAATCTAAATATCTATGGCTTTAGTTTCGCTAAAACAAATATTTTGAATTTTAAATCGTTAAGCAAACACGTTAAATAAACAAAACAAGCTGAAAATATGTTAAAAATATCTGTTTTTACGCACTGTAAGGTGGTTAGCTTAACTCAATTTTACAAAGTTACTTTCTTTAAATGATATCCTTATTTCCAGATGTCAAAACTCCAATATGTGCTGTATCGGGTGCTCAGTTTCTTACAACTAAAGGCTTTTTGGATCTCCGCAATACTCTGGATGCTGATGTACCATTTAGCCTCTTCAGAGATGAGGGTCGAACGTTTTTGCAGGTAATATTCAGAAATACGTGTCTTCATATATTAGCATTATACAGTAAGTAAAATGAAAGTTCAACGCTTACGTATTGTTAACTATTCAATATTATAGTGGAGCGGTGAAGACGATGTGCGCACGCGCATGTCGGGTCGAGTGATGGTCGTGAGACTGTTGTGTCGAGATGTTTCTACCTCTCCAGCATCACCACTCGATCTTCGAGGTGTATTCACTCCCTGTGTGGCCTTTAGAGTTCAAGGAACTCCACCCAGGCATGCAACTAGTAAGTATATTTTATAGTAATATAATTTGGAATACCTGTCGCCTTCACATCCATTTAGGTATATTTAAAAGTTATAATTATTTGCTTAGAATAGTTGATGATGAAATAAAAAACAAAGAGGTGAATAATACTCGAACTTGAATTATAATTAATATATTTCAATAAATTTCAGATATTACAGAAGTGCAATTCACACCAACAGCTCATACGTCAGATACACCACCCTCCACTGGTTTAAGTGCTAGCGAATATGTAGCAATAGGCATAAGCTCCCTCCTACTCGGACTTATCTACGTAGCCTCAGTTTTCCTATACCTACATATAAGAAAACGACGGAAAGCATCTACAGAAGAAAACAGTGTTCGAAGGACCAAAGGGCGGAAAAAAGACGGCACGACAATAACTGAGAGAGATATACTCAGAATCAACAATGAACGCGTTCAGATTTCAAATGCAATGGGAGAGGAGGGTGTCATTAAAAAGAACCCGCTCCTAACAGTAGGAAGGTCCTTTGATAAATCCTACCCAAGTGACAGTTGTAGTAATTTATCGGATTCAGAAGATATGCCTGATAGTAGTTTGAAAAGCGAAGATAATATATTCAATGTAAGTAATTTATTTAAAATAATTCACATTAATTGTATTATCAATTTAACTTTTAATGTTTTTAGAAAAGAACGACATCTGCTATAATTCACCTACACAATGAAGAATCTTTAAATCCGTTTGAGAACATCGAAATAAATCACCGGGACGAGTCTGGAATTGAACGTCTCCCAGACGAACATGTTTCTATAGTAGAAACTATTGATGATAGAGAGATAGCGCGTCCTGTTGGTACAACGCGCAGAAAACTTTACTTCAATCCAGCCTATTTTGAACCTCATTTCATGGCTGTAAGTATTAAGATGTTATTGGCATATTTTCCATGTATAAGTAACCGTAAATTTTACTGATTTTAAATAAAAAGTCCGAGTTTGTTATCAGTTTAACACTTAGTTTGTGCCTTACAAAGTGAGAAATCTTGCGCTGATTACATACTTAACATCTTATTACATTACAGGATCCTCCAGCAGCAGCAATAGAATTTCTCTCTAAAATACGCGAAGTAATATCCATAGCGAAACAAAAAATGGCGGCCAAACGTTTTCAACCTAGTTTAAATGAGATACCAGAAGAAGAAACTTATCCGTCTAATGCTAACAGCATCGATCTTTATCATGGACTTGGTAGCCAACGGAGTGGAAGTGTGATAAGTCTCAAACGTGATAATGCCAGGCGTCGATCCTCCGACTGTTTAGGGTGCCCTGGGTGTCAATCTAATACTAATAATGATATACAAAATATCAAAAGACCCAAAGTTCCAAATTGTTCGAATTGCTTAAATACTAGAGGTGATAAACAAAGCAGTATCCGAGAATGGCTAGATAACATACCGAGTGAGAACGACGAACATGTCGAAGATTCTGAAACAGACGATCAAATACGTATGCCAAGATCTTTACAATCTCTACCTGGGATTGGAAACCGAAATAAAGTAAAGAAACAACATAGTTTTTCAGATAGATTTTCTGTGTTTTCAAATATGTCGAAAAAGTCTACGTCACCATCGGTAAGATCCGAGCCTACATCGCGTAGCACGATAATGCCACAAGTGAATGATGCATCGGATAATATAAGTCAAAAGAGTAAGTTTACTGAACTGCAATCAATTAGTTCAAGAAGCAACGATTCCGATAGTCGAATTAGAAATATGACCAATAACAATTCTCTACCAGATATGGTCAATGATGCTATCGCTTTGGATCAATTCTCAAAGTCATACAATCATAATAGCTCTGACGAAGAACGGTTTACATTAAATTCACCTAAAAATATTATAGATAATACTTACTTTAACAACTCTGAGAGTCCTATAATAAATGACTACGAAACAGATAGTTTAGAACGCAATTCTAATAAAAAAGATATAACAACATCATCAACACCAATCGAATTTCATGATATCCCATCGTCTCAAGCAAGTCCCAGTTTAAGCACTGCGTTACCTTTAGAAGAAGAGCTTACAATGCGTAATGCTGTATATAAAAGAAACTCTAGTAGTGATAGCAATACCCCTTCCCCAGAAGTTGATTTATGTATTAACCAAAACCACTACGAAACTGTCCACGCTAAAAGTCCCCCTCAACTGGAAAATAAAGATGATATCGAAATAAAGGTGCCTTCCTATAGCTTGGTTAGCGAAGTATATGTTAATAACAGTTATAACTTTGGTAGTGCACCAACTTCACCAAGTGGTTCTGAATGTTCACTAGGTAGCAGGAAACTGGTGACAGTACCGGGCCTGAACGAAAAGCCTGGATGTTTAACAATTGAGGTGAAAGATCCGCCAGAAAATTACATTAAAATTCACGAATCTGATGATTTTGAACCAGATACTTTAGACCGTAAACAACAAAAACATAAGGAAATTTTTGAAAATATGCACTTCAGTCGCCAGGATCTTTTGAGAAGTCTCGAAAACCAAGGCACAAAAACCCAACGAATTCAACTGCGAAGTAGTGGCACGTTTCTGCACAACGGTAAAACTGAGCACACTTCCAAATTCAATAGTTTGAGATGTGGCTTTGACATAAAGAACTGTCAAGCTCGTCCGATAATGTCCCCTAATATCTTTAGTAATTCTTCTACGCACGAGGAATCTTCGGATAGAAGTTTAGAAGATTCAGGCGGTTGGACGTCAGAAGAAGGACGACTACTAACTTTAGAACTAAGACATTCCAAAAGACAGCGTCAGTGTACACCACCCACAATAAAGCAAAAACATTTAGCTCGGCCAGATGTTCTTCCACCGCTGCCACCAATCGATAATCCTATATATGAAAATCCAACAAGCCCTCCCAGAAAAGTTGAAAGTGCTAGAATTATTCTCGATCCGCGGTCAAAAACTGTATTTGAAAGTCTTAGTCCAAGGGACCAAAATACCTCCATTCAAGAATCACACATATGTAGTCGTGATTTAATTGATGCACCATCTTGCAGTCCTATGAACAATTCATTCCATTCACACAGCATATCGGAATATGATGATATGAACCAAAGCAGCACGTCACACATCTCAAGACCTAATGAATACACTATAAGTTCAACTAGGCGGAATTCCTTAAGAAGCAATAGCGGCATCAATACAAACACATTTGTCAAAGACCAAAAGTTCGAAAAACCAAAAGTGAGAAGGAAGAAAGGGTTGAGTATCGAAGACTCGGGGTATCTCAGTAGTGATTCTACGAGCTCTAGACATTTTCAAAGGAAATTAGTGATAGCGAAAATAGCCAGTTGTAGTGATAGTGATGACACTGGTAACGAAGCTAGAAGTGAATCGGGAGCTGAAAGTGTAGAAACACATTCTGTGTACTTTGGTAGTTTCAGAAACTTGCAGCCAAGACCCGAACACAATACTATAAAAAGTGTTAGAAATAAACTAAAAGCTAAAAACTAATAGGTATAAGTGTATACAGTATAATATAATATGTAAGAAGTGCAATAAATTAGTTTATATATGTTAATTTAGTGAATTATTTGCAATATAATGTGCAATATCCGTAACTTATTATGCAGTATAATAATGTAGTTAAAACGTGATGACCACGAAATGGCCGGTTGTGCAATGCAATAATAGTGTAGTTAGTTTTAAATGGCAATACAAAGTAAACAAGCTTGTAATAATATTGTTTCCGCTTGGCGCCTTAGCATTTAGTGCTTACATTATTTCTTTTGTCTAAGTTCCTAATTGAACACGTTCTTCATGTACGCCTAAGTTAAATATAAAAAAGAGTGTCTGTACTTATGTACACGCGTTAGAAGTTATACTTCTTTGGCGTATGGAAGAAAATAACTAAAATGCAGTAATGATTTACGATAAATATTAAAATTAATCAAAAATAAAATTTATAATTTAAATAAATAAATTATTAGTAAATACTATCACCGTCGTATATGAAATTGATGTAATAACACCAAAATAATATTGATTCATTGAATGAATTGAATAAATAAATAAATTGAAATTCATGAATTTAGGTGTTGGTGTGCGCGCATCGTAAAAATTCACTCGCATCATTTTTCTCCATCGCGCCAAAAGAAGTATAACTTCAAAAATATATCAAATTAATATATTTTATTATAATAAACACAGATGTGTAAATAATCCAATTATATTCTCTTTTTTAGGTAAATTTTAGGTTGTTCACCTAAGGTGTTCGTAAACGTTTGACGTTTTATTATATAAGGATCAGATTTCTTCCTAGCATAATAAAAACAATTAGTAGTTAATGTTGACTTAGTCAATGGCAAATAATATTTTTATATTGTAAATATGGAAGATTCATGAGTCGGGCGGCAGAATATAGCTTCCTTGTACCTGAAAATAGTGCTCCAGAGAGACGCACAAAGTGATTCAGTTCTCTCTGTCAACACAAGAGCACATTTCGTTCGCTACATGTTGGGAAAGAACAACATATTCTGATAGATTAACATTTGTCCTTTTTTAATATTCAATTCCTAATAATGTTGGTTTAACTTTTATTCCTAACAATTATAGTTTCTCATTGGTTGCAACAGAGATTTGGCACTTGCTTTAAAACAATACAGACGAAAGTTATTGATCTTCAAATGTATGTATTAGTATGTAGAAATGTCATCACACATAGCTAGGGGGCCATTCAAGTATTAGTTAACCAGATTTACTGCAATTTTCCCCCCACCCCTCCAACTTGTCAGCAAAAGTAGGCGAAGGTCTAAAAAATAATAGTACATAAACGTATTTATTTTTCTCGAATCCTCGAACATGCATTTCGTTTTCAAGCATAGACAATATGTGTTAAAAAAGTAAATAATTACTGTTGACGTAATCACCAAATAAGAAAAGCTAAGGACCCTTTAGTGCTTAAGAAATACTTTAACGGCCCCTAGGGAGCTGGCAAGCAATATATCTATGTGATTTGCTCATTTTTAAAAGCGATAATTATACGATAAAGAGACCTGTATGTCTGCCTTATAATTATATTTTCTTCTTTATATAAATGACCGTCATTAACCACAGAAGCAGATACAAGAAGAAAATGTTTGAGTATCGATTTTTTAGATACATATTTAAACCCCTGTAGCTTAAAAACTTTACCTTAATCAATAATGAAAATTTGGTCGCATTGGTCCGAATATTAATTCCTATCAATACAAAATACAAGCCCGCCAGCTGTTATCGCTCACTTTTATCTGTTTCTATACATCGATTTTATTTTTTTGTTTATTAAGAATGTTGTAATTTTTCCAACGTGTATAATATAATATGGTTTTGGGTAAATATTTAATTTATAAATATAGCTGATGAATGGTGCTTAATGGATAACCGGGTATTTTTATGTTAAGGATTTGTGTCTTATTATTTATTGCTGAATATACAAGATGCTCAAAACATAAATTTATTTAGATAGTTATATAATTAAGCATAGACAATATTTTTTATAAAGACTCATAGCCAGTATTGTAATGTTTATATGCTTAGGTAATAAAAATACTTTGTGTAATTAAAATTATTTTATTTTCAATTGTTTTTTTATTTATATCACAGCCATCATGCATGCAAACTAGCTGACAACGCCATCTATGATTTAAAACAAGAACTGATTGGAAAGTAAATGTCATTGTAAAATTGTAGACAAATATAATATCTAATTGTATGATATTGAAGATTTTACAGCAACCAACACTTGTATCCTGTATTTCACACGACGAGGAAAGTGAAAATCGAAATATAAAAATAATAAAAAACAATAATTTGTTGTAGTTTCTTTTTTTTAATGGCCTGTGCCAGTTCCTTTTTATACGCAAAAATAAGTGGCCAGTTTAGTAGGGCACATATAAAAACTTTTTGTTGTGAGCTTAAAAGAAAATCATCCTCTCGGCGTCGAAGTCTGTCACATCCAGTGATGACGTATTTTCTTAGCAAGTGTAATATAAACATAAAATTACTGATACAAGAGAAAAGTTCTTAACAACGCCATCTATGTTTTATCATTAGAAACTTACCACAATCCCTGTATACAATGATTGTGGCGTTTATAGTAATTCTGATACAACGAATGATGCTTTATCCTATAAGGCAAATTTTACAATTTAACAACTATAATAATATCACTTTTTGTTATGAATATTCCTTGACAATTAATCTACGGAGATCACAATTTTGCGGAGGTAGACGCTATTCAAGTCGATAACGATAACGAACAATAGTTTTATTTCAGTTACAGAATCCATGCTTAACGCTATTTTTTCTTCTTTAGAATTGTTCGCTAGAATTTGTACAATTATCTTTATATAGAAATTTAATATCACATTTCTTACTCGCTAAATATGGCACTTTGAGTACCTTTTTTTTAGGTTTTCACCATTTTATACATCTAAACATTCAATCGACATATCTTCAGAAAATGTCTCCATTTTTAATGTCTGCACTCCATTCGAACTTTCTTCTATTACTTTGTTTCGAAACTTCAAAAACTCTGGCAACCCCACAGACAATAAATTAATTTGTTTGCCAATTTGAGCTATAATCTCTGGTTCTGTACTATTATTCATTTTTATCATACACTCATCGAAATATTCCAATATTTGTTTCGATATATTTAATAGGCTTGACGCATAGTTTTTGGTGTCAATTAACATTTCAGTGTTGCTATTGAAACGGGCTAAATCACTGGTTTTGGCAGATACAATGTGGTCTGGCAGTGTTGCCATTATTCTGTGTGGAATCCTGTCATACATGTAGAGGATGAATGCCAGTACTTGTGCGGTCGACCTAAAAAAAAAATATTTCGTGAGACAAACAAGAAAACATCTATATATATATATATATATATATAAGATGAATCCATATTCCCCCTTGGTCACGTCATGACGCGTGAACGGCTGGACCGATTTGCTAATACTCTTTTTATTGTCAGAAAGTTTTTAAAAAAGGTTTCAAAGTTACAGATAAGATATATCTCTCTCGGTCTCCTTCACAGAGCCCGTTTAAACGATTGCAGATAGAGAAGATGTGCTCATCGAACTTTGATCCAGGTTAACTAGGTTTTGCGTAGCTACCAGGGAAAAAATCACCACTCCGAAACAATTGCACACTATAACTCTCAATAAATCAATTAATTAAAATCGATCATTCGTCATGTAATCACCGCCTCCGGTTACTGTAACCAGAATTTTAGTAAAAAACGCCATGCAAATCTTACCTTGAGTAAACATCTATTTTGAAACTACCCATCTTATTATCTTCCATCAAAACTAATGTCAAGCCATGAAGTATATGAGCAGGAGATTTCTTGTGGATTAAGACATTCTCCACATTATCCACGGCTTCCATATTTAAGTGTTTACAAAGAATTTCCAGAATATTTACAGCTGGTTCTTCCATATCTACTTGTCTCAAAATAAGTTCCATTTTCTCAGAAGTAGCCATGAGACCTAATACCTTCAATTTGCTATCTGCAATTTGATACATGAATATATTTTTTTTCCATAAATAAATGTTTGTTTCTTGTAATTAAATTCAAGTTCTTTAACAAATTTTAACATAAAAACTACCACTGACTCTAAATGTTAAAATTCAAAAATAAGGGGGTTATTATGTAAGCAGCTTTACTGCAACTTATCCAAACCCCCCTCTTGACCCTCCTTGACAGCAAAAGAAAGCAAAGCTCTCAAATATAATAGTACAGTACAGTAAATGTAGGAATCCTAAAATGTATTTTGGATTCCTACATTTACTGTATCAAATCTAAATCGTAATATAAATCAGTATTTCCCAACATGGCATGAAACACTAACACATATCTAAATCATGTTTAAGAATTCATGGTAGTGTAGTTTAAATTAAAACGGCACAACCATCAAATAAATGTAATAGTTTTAAATACCTTCATTGCTCATTAGCAATTCAAAATCCTCCCTCATTGTCTCCATAACAGATATTGAAATATTTTCTAATGGCAACACGTAACTACTACCAAGTTTTGTAAATGACAACACTGCTTCAAATTCAATTTTACTAGACACACTATATTTCAATTCTCTCATATCTAATACAGCAAGAACAAAACATTCTTGATTACTCTTTATTGTATGTGGTATTTCTTTCCAAATTTTGTTTGATTCTTCATAGAGTTTTGTCGTGTATGTAATGGTTTTGTTGTCTGTACCATGAAAGAGAATATGTATATTCTCAATGGGCCTGAAAATATTTTTTTATTATTTTTTTAAATTGTATGATTTAAATATAAATAATGTCTTTAATCAAAAAACAATAATAGAAAAGGTTGCCATTAATAAAATGGACTCTAACATATTAAGTATTGATATTTCAGTATCATTGATTTAGTAAAAAAATTTCAAGTAAATTTAAGATTTATTACCAAATACCAGTGTCACGTTGCTATTTTTTATCCTTATTAGGTTTCAACTCTTTGAAAGTCTTTACAAATATTATGATGATTTATAATTACTAACTTACACATTATTTTCATTTTTTATGTTAACAATAATAGTAACTTTTTTATTGCATCCCTTGACCAGTGGTTTTTGAGTATGTATACTTAACACCTTAGATATCTGTAATTTTAAATAATATGTTAAAATACACTAGATTGATATTAAAAATCTTAACCTTGTATCAGTGCACATAAGAGAAATCAACTGCATGTTTATGCAGGCTTACGAGATAAGTAATAAATACAAAATGGAAAAATAAGAGGACAAGACCATCAGGCATTGCTAGTTATCTAAATAAATCTGGAAATATATAGACAATAAACTTACAGAGGTTGATCCTAATGTAAAAAAGGATTCTTCAGTATTTGGAGTATTTCTTTCATACAAGCAATAAGCTGCTGTTTGTTTAATTTTAATATACTCGTCTAGAGTAGCTTGATTCTGCTTGACATTGTATTTTGCTTCAGTAAGTTTTCTTGCCAGTTGTGACATTATAGGAAAAGTTTCAAATTCTAGTTTTGGTACTTTCACAGGTCCCAGAAGCTTAAAATTACAGTCATATATAAATGGCACAGCATCTTCTTTTCGTATGACCTTAAGACATGGCAAGCCAGAGAAATCAATATCAAGAAATTCATATCTTTCTACATTACTTATTAAAATGTGAATGCTTATTTCTTCTTTGACAGATAAAATAATTATTTGGGAACTGGTATGCACGAAATAAAATAATTCACAATTTTCATTACGGAGAATAATTATATCGATGAAGTCCGATGTGTTTTCTAACAAAAGAGACGAAACAAGTTCTCTTTGATGAAACTCCATCACTTCTCCGCGTTTAGTACATACAACGATATCTATTTTTCGGGAATCTCTGGGATGATTATCATAAAAACAAAAACAGGCCACTTCCTGAAGGATAGATTTTGGTAATAGTTCATTTAAATCTTTTAGGATACTTTCAGATTCCATTGGAATGTTGCTCTAACAGACTTTGTCTTAACTTTTATACTACTTGTACAACGCGAAAGTAGTATTTATTATTAAATTATTATTGTACTCAGTGGTGAGAACTGTGATGGACCAAAAAGGCACTATAAGTTGAAATAGATTAAACATTTGATATTGGGCAGATTGCCGGTAAAACTAAAAACTGAAATAACCGCGGTCCGCGATGAGCCGCGACCAATTAAATAATTGTCATATATCATCTGTCAATTTTACTTCACTCAATAGCAGTTGCCTCCTATTACAGGTAGGAAATAATATTATTATCTATGACAAACCTAAACTACATAACATAATAAAACCATTATTCTTAGAACTTATAGAATATTTTCTTAAAGTTGTTTATGTAACATACATTTTAACATACGCTTGCTATGTCAGAACTTGAACTTGTTCGATACAACATAATGTATTACTTTACAAACTTTTTACACCATTGCTTACAATATTTTATGGTTAGTCACGCCGGCAGAAGTCATTGACATGGTGATTGAACATCGATCCTTCCGGGTCAATACACAGCAAAGATATAGATTATTCTACGCGGAAAGACAGTAAAGTTCAGGTCAATATGAATTTATAAAAAAAATAACTATTATTTATGTAGACTGTAGGTTTTTACCAGAACTGATAGGACTGATTTTTTATGGTTTCGAGCAATATTTTCGAAAACTTTTCCGATTCACACTATATCTTTTTTTTTAACTTTAACAATAATGAGGATCATGAATAATAACAATAAAAAGATTAAAATAGAAATAGTTATTGTATACGAAATATTGCCCTCACTTCTATCTCCTTAGTGTTATTTTACTTAGCCTACCTTTTTAGTACATACCAACATGGTGTAGCATACCAAATGTTTCATACATTTGGTATGCTACACCAGACACCGTTCGGTTTTCCGGAATGTAAACTTTTTACGTTTTCTTGAAATGGAATGAAATACGTTTATTTGGAACATAAGATCATCATGGTATCACTTATTCCACGTCATGAACCTCTTGGCATCCCTACTCATCGGCAAAGAAGACAGAGGGTGTTGCCGTTGGCCGAGAGAAAAAGACGGCATAAAAAACTCTCGGTACTCTTTAAAAAAAAAGCATGGAACCTATTCTTATGGAACCTATGTTAATCGTAGAGATCGTCACACTATACTACAAGAAGAAACACCACGTTAAGAATGGTCATCACCCGTCGCATCATTAAGCCGTCTGCACTGGTCGGTGTTACGACGCCGCGTGTCACAAGCGACACGTATGGGGCGGTAGTGGTGGCGTATGGGGTTCAAGTATTACGTAAGCATTATAGGGGGGAAAGGGACTTTGATTTTTTTTAAGTGAGTTATTTATTTACTTTTTTCATATTACCCAAACATTGTCTTTGGTCAAAACCGAAATACAATTTCGAGGATTCAACGATAGTATGCATTCCTATCATCCAAAATTCATAGATATATTTTTTCTGATAAGGCATATTAAAAATAGGCCTCCTGAAAAAGTATAGTAAGTCTCCCACTCTTTCACGGTTTGTAGCACGATTTATTTTGGTGTAGTGGCCGAGCTCAGGAGTTACGTGGCTTCATATTTGAATCTACGTAATCTTCATCAATTGCAAATATTTAGTTGATACACTTTACTTATGATGGCTTGACATGTGATAGTCTATAGTCTACGGACGACCATATTCATATGATCATGGACACACATGCAAATCACGCACACTGTTTATAAAAAAGTTTCATTCACTGTTTATTTGTATATTTTAAAATAATAACATTTTGATATTTTATTGTAACTCGGAAGTCTATTCAGGAATGTTCTAGTGTGTACCAGCCTTTTATATTTTTCAATACTTATTACTATTAAAGATAAATTATATATAATAATGTTTAGATACTAAAATATTATAGTGCTCTTAGACAGATTTAGTCTGCTAGGTACGCAAATAGAATAGGTGGGCAGTCCAGATTAAAATAGATACTTTGAATGGCATACTTCCTTTATCGAGTTACTCTGCCTTGGTCTAGACTCTTCATATTCCAGATCCTAGAATTAGAATTGTCGGTAAATTAAACCAATTTATTTCATTCTTAATTCCCGACTTCCTCCGAGTGAAATTTTATTATATTTCAAAAAAATATTATTTATTTATTAACGTTGTAGAAAGATTGAGCAATTGCATGAAAAGTAGGACAACTGCGATCGATTTCGAGCGATCTCTTCTAGGCAACGACTCTGAAAAAGGCAAGCAAAAAGTGTAGAAATACATAATACATAAAGTTATTTAGACAAAAAAAAACAAGAACAAAAAACTTAAAAGAATTTTAGGTATTATATCTTAAACGAAATCGACATGATACATAATATATAATATAGTGTTTATATACATAATATATTGAAACACTGACACGCGATTTAAAATGAGTTCTTTATATTAAATATTTCTTTGTTAATACATACAATAAGTGCATCTGCATACAATAGATATAAGAGTAAAACAGACTTAAATAGAAAAATAAATTCCGTAAAACGATACAATAATTATTGTATCTATCAAAATCTAACCTTCTTGTCATAGCCTTCGTTACCCGCATGTGATAACTAATTATGACGTATAAATTTTGCAACATTCTATTTAAAAGTTATTAATCTCTGGCAAAAAAAATGAGAATTGTGTATTTTCTGCAACTGTTTGACATACAAATACAAAACGCTAACGCAGAACAGCTAATATTACCTATATTATAGAATATAATACAGCATTGAAAACAATGAAGCCGTAAAGAAAAGAGCGAAAAAAGAAACTGGGTGTCCTAGATTTGCACACTCTACCGAGGACATGGGTCACAAACAAAAATCTAAAATCCTTATTAATTTATTGTAAGTACCTGTATTTAAGAGATGATATTGTGTAATAGTTTAATTGTTTTGAAATAAGCACTAAATTGTCTCTTTACTGTGTATGGTATACTAATATGGTCAAAGTAAAACATATTCATTATTAAAAGTTTTGTACATTTATAGACGTCAATAATAATTTATGTAAATTAAGATTATTAGGTACTCTTATCAATTAAATTTATCATAAAACTATTGTAAAACTTGCACGACGAAAAGAAATCCTCGACCAATTAACGCAATATCTAACCTAATAAAGATAGTCCACAAAAAATTTCATTATCATTAGTTATAACGGTTCATTTCACGAATGTGCTATATCATTACTGTTATAACGGAGTAGAGATCAACTGTTTCACTAATACGTATGAATTTATCCTAATGTTCGTGAGAAATGTACATTTCAAAGTATAGTCTTTAAACACGATTTTCATCCTTCCGTTATTGATTTTTTTTTTCTCTTGGCTCTAACACGGTTTGTGCATTAGCTAGCGTCAAGTATGGTTATTGACAATTATCATTCTTTTAGATTTTGAAAAGTCAAGCTCACCATAATGCCACATAACAATTAACTTAATGGCAGATGGCCTGGCGGCAAGGGGTCTGTCATTTTCTCTATAGTTTTCGACTTTCTACATACTCGTATATTACTATTAATTAAGGCCCTATCCAGTTAATGAAATAAGTAATATTAAACCGCGTCTATTTGTATGAGCAATGTCCCTGGTGATTTTTACTGATATATTTTACGCAAGGGTAAACGTTTCATACTATGCCAATAAAACAAATAAATCAGTGGCGCTACAACCTCTTTAGGTCCTTAGGCCTAAGATTTTTGAATCTGTTTCGTGAACATTTTTAAATCTAATTGGCAAGTAGGTGATCAGGCTCCAGTGCCTGACACACATCGTCGACTTTTTGGGTCTAAGACATGTCAGTTTCCTCACGATCTTTTCCTTTACCGTTCGAGCAAATGTTAAATGCACACATAGAAAGCAAGTCTATTGGTGCACAGCCCGGGATCGAACCTACGACCTCAGGTAAAAGAGTCGCACGTTGAAGCCACTAGGCCAACACTGCTCAATGCGATGTCACAATTTAATATTATTTTATTTATAACAAATGTTACCGTAACGAAAATCCATACATTTAAAATATCAAATACCTTATTTATAAATGTAGTGTAAGCATTAACGTTGTTAATACGCGTTGATATCTACGTGTTGAGCGACGTACAACATTACATACTAAAAGGTTAAGAGTTTCTAAAAATACAAATATAAGGTAAATGAGCAACGGTACGGTACAAATAATAATCGTAATCTTCTCCAAGCTGACTATAGCGGCTTTTGAGACTGGCTTTATACAGATATGGTAGGCCAGAGTATCACAAAAGCAGATTATTCGAGGATGAAACCTACCAACGCTGACTTCCTAACAAAGAGCTATCATTGAAATTTTAACAAAAAAATGGAAATATATAAACGTGTCACGGCTTTTGTGATATTGCCCCGAGACCTCATGATAAAAAAAATACGTTTAAAATAAAAATTTATTAAAATTAAAATTTCATTTTATTGATTATGGCATATCGTCGTTCTAAATATATTTTTTTATCATATTCCGGCGAAATGTCCTCAATTTCCGATGATGTGCTATGCTTATCACTGCTGGTGAACTTTTAACCTTCATTTAATATGTTTTTACCGATTGTAAAAGTATAATTATGTAACCAATTCCAGCCAACGAAACGTACACATAAAGACACTCTCATTGCCAGAGGGCTCGCAAGTGCCTTGCTGTATTCGTATTAGTCCGGAAAAACTTCATTGGACAGCTGTTTCCAAATAGTGGTAGTAAAAATTGTCTTATAAAACAATATTACATGTTAAATATTACATTTTAAATAACTTTCACTGCCACGCCATGCATTTAAGAGGAATGCGTGCGTTACGTTAATTTTTTGCAAAGAAATAGGCCAAGACTAGTTGGGCGTGAACATTTCTATTTACCATATCGATAATGTATTCAAATCAAAGTAGAAGATAGTAACCATCATTACACGTACAAAATATTTTACCAGTAAAGGCACGAACTTTACGACACATGTCAACTGTCAAGTTTTCGACAGGTTCTTGACAGTTCTAATGTATCTCATAATTTGTTTATGTGCATTATTCAAAAGATACAAACGTGTCTGTAAGTTTTCTATTCTGGTAGTTATCCTCGTAGTTTTTCAAACGGACGGCGTTCTCTTGCTCTTTCGCGAATGTTGTAAACGATTTTAACATTCCTATCTAAATTGAATAAACCTATTTAGATTTGATTGATTCAAATTTAATACTAATAACATTAAAGTTTTTTTGTCTCTCCTTTATATTGCATTTTATAGGTTCATATGCTGCAGGGTATCATTATGAGAGACTGGTGCATATAATAACCAGCCCTCCATCGAGATACATCATACACAGAGATGACACATACTATGACAAAATAAAAATAAAGTAAGACTGGTTGTGGGTGTGTGAATATGTGTAATTGTGTGTGATTTTTTTTATGTAAAGTGGCAAATGGCTATTGGGAATTCCAAGCTCTGTGCTCTTTTCGGTCAAATTTTTGTATAGTTGTCAATTTTTGACAATAAACGCGCCCAGTATAATAAATTATAATCATATGAATGAACATATTATTTATTTATTACTAAAATAATTGAATTGAACAACAAATATTCCAATAAAAGGTATGTACATAAATAATGTAATTAGTTGTTTTCTATTAATAAGTTACGCCTTCGTCAACAATTCCACACGTTAAAACTATAAATGGCAGTTAAGATTAGATAAAATCCATCCAGCATCACAACAGGCGTAATTTATTTACTATACATTATCAAGGGTACAACTACAAAATATTATCTTTAACTAATAATTAATTTCTTAGTACCTTCTTCAGTGTTTCGAAACCATTTTTTGAGTCATCCCCTTCTCTCCTTAGCCTTTCTAAAATTCTTATTACCCTAATTTATAATATTAAAATAAAAAGCGTGTGCGTACTAAGTACACATTTCAGAAGTGAAACTTCTTTGTAAATTAATTATTACTAAGGTAAAAGCCCCAATAGATAATCATGTATACTGTTACATGAGCACTCCATGTATTTGTATATTCACACTGTTTACACACCAGTTACGTGTTAATGGTAATATATACAAAATCTGCGTTTACTACACAAGAATTTATGTCACAGAATTGCAATTTTAAGTTCTACTATGTACTGTGTGTACTATTAAACGAATACATTAGCCAATAGCGTGTATTTTTCTCGATCTCCCGTTCTCCCTTTCTCAATCGCTCTCTCCCTTTTCTTCGACAAAAACGCTGCAACTCTTCGTGAGGTTTCTTTCATCCGTAAAAATTTTACCCTCACGCGCCTAAAGAAGTTTCACTTCAAAAAAATTGTTTGTTGTATGATAGGTTTTAGGAAGAAATTACAAGGAAATTGTTAACGAAATTCCAAACAAATTTTATAGACAAAATGCAGCCTATTGTGCCTGACAGAGGTCATCGTTAGCTAGATTTAAATAAAATTGTGTTACTTTTTTACGATGTACTCACTTATAATCATAGGCAATAAACTCTTGTTGATGCGCAATTTTCCCTATAACCGTGCAACATGATATAGAAATGCGGTATCATCAAGTGATCGAAGTATTCTCGCGGCTTAACCTCTAAACACACATCTAACAATTAATGTGGGAACAAGGTCACATCTGTTGGGATTGCACGCATGCGTGTCAACAGAATTAATTTAGAAAACCCAGTTTATCATATACTTGGCATTAGGAGCCAGGATGTTCTGCCAAGAATAAGCTGCAGTGCAGTGCTTGCAGTACTGCGGCGTCGGCACAGTCCAATCGTTGTCATGTTGGACTTTGGGAGGTCCGAGGTCGATATAGAGCTAAGAGCGCTCTGTTAGTGTCGTCGCGCCTGTCTTGGTGCGCGGTTGTGTTATGTTGTTCGCGAATCGGTATTTATAAACAAACGTAGTGCTAATTATTTATATCCGTGTGTTTAGGATATTATATGTGCAGAAATTAAGTTGTGTCACAGTCCTTGTTGTTAAACGCTGGTTGCAAGTAGGTATCGTGATTAATACGCGTTGTATATGCGAACAACATGGTATATTATGCAAAATTTTGGACCATACTCTTTTGTATATTACATTAAAATATACATTATGGGAAGATATTATTATATAAAAAATATTTTGTGATATATAAATTAGTTAAAACATGTAAACATATAAAACTAATACGATGTTTTGATTTTTATTTGCCTTTTGCAAATATTTTTCTTAAATTTTAACGTTATTTTTAAATCTAAAAACGCGTTAGCTCTAGCTTCTACATATTTAAATATTAAGCAAAGTATATATATATATATATCTGCATAATATTTTCCATGAATTATAAATATCACATTCATATATTATGCTATTTATAAAGCAATTTTGACTCGCAAGATATTTTAAATATCTACGCTATCTTCTTTAAAAAATATTCTAGTAAGCTATTTGTATGAACCAAAATAATTTCAAACTTATGTTAAACCACAATTTTTTATTTTTTTATGGCCCGCACGGTTTGCGCATTGAGGCCCAGGGTCAAAACCACAAATTATTTACAATTTAAAAAATCTTCAAAGCTCTATGGTCTATAGTTTGATGACACGCTGAATATTGGTCATTATTGTCTTGTTAATGACCCTAACCTCTAACAAATCCCTTATAAATTGTTGTTTTTAAAAACATAGAACTAAGAGACACTAGTGTAAAACAAATGAACAGTTCTTATATTTTAGAAAACAATAGACTGTCATTTTTGAAAGATTTGGAAAACTTGGAGAGTGTCCAAACATTTACTATTTAATGCCAAGAACAATAGTTTAATCTACGAAGTACTAGGCCATTTTGAAGATTAAATGAATGAACATTTATTATTAATTAATTTAGGTACGTTTTTAATATAGTTATTTTTTTTATTTAACATTACTAGTTATATTTCTGAACTTATGTACTTTAAACAGTTCTGTAGGCTTAATCGACACAAGCTTTATTTATAAGAGGAATAATTAACTCGCTAATAATAATTTATATAACTTAACATCTATTAAAACGGGACACCTCACGTAATAAATTATTACTTTTAAAACATTTATTTATTTATACTATTACTATTATTTTATATTATTATTTATTTATTTATAATACTTTTAAAACATCTATTATTACCTTATTTAAGAATATTAAAAAAAAGAACACATTTATTCTTTTAACTATCCATCATTTTCTAAGACAGTAACTATGTTGTTTTAGAATGAGCCTGCCGATAACGAGTAGTCAATAAAGGATTTAAAAAATATTCAACAAAATTCAAACTCCGCTAAATCGTATTTTATTTTATGTTTGCTCTCAAACACCACACATGTCAATATGAATACAATCAGATGCTTATAAATATGTTCTACAAAGGATATACATATCTTCAAAACCATTAACGACGACATCGTTTAGAACATCGTACTGGTTTGTATTACGTATTCATTCAACACCATCGGCTGTTACGACTATCGGCTTATACGACCCTTCAATGTCGTTATAACAGATTTTGACTATATACGTGTGCATGACATAATAACTTGCTTAGGCGCTTACCAGATCCTTGAAACTTCATTACAATCGAGTAGCCGCAATATCGCATACGATTCCCGAGGGGACTCTTTGTATTGAAGATGAAGATATCGCATAGGTCGCCAAATCGTAAATACATAATTATGTAGGTATCAAGACAATAATAATGAGAGCAAGATTGCTTAAATATATCACTTCGATTTTACCAGTGCATTTTATACAATATTTAAATCGTTTCTTTTGACTAAGCAGTAATAGTAGTAAATCTCGTGATTTCGTGGGAGGGTATAATAGAAGACTAGGTACAATTGAAAATCATACCTTATAGGTTCTTTTTTATATGTATATAACAGACAGGGGACGCATCTGAGGTTAAGTGATAATCAATGTCAGAGGTCACGCGAGTATGTTGTCGGCCTTAGAATTGTAAATTGTGTAGCCTAAGTCGAATTGCTTAGGAAATACTTCAGTGGCAGATGGGCAGTTTGTTAAAAGTATTCGGACGTTAGATATTGCGTCATGCACCTCCTACATACAATCACGAACCTGGCTATAAGCGTACTATGGTAATGGGGACCGGGCTAAATATTAAATCACCTTATCCGTTTGTAAGAAAATTGGTTTGCGTAATTCAAGCAATGTAGGTTGAATTGCTCCGCGAACGATCCTCACATTCTTCCTAACTAGTTTGAACTTCGCTATCATGTCAAGAACTTGTAAAATCGTTTCCTTGTTACGAGAATAGGCATTTCTTTTACATATTTAAGTACATTTGTTGGTTTTTTGATGTCTGCATTGTATGTTGCTAGGAATGCATCCGATACCGAAACCGATATATCGGCGATACTTTGGGTTTGCCGATATATATATATATATATATGTTAGGAGTTGTAAAATCACATTTTTTCTCGCTTTTGATCTCAAGGGCCTTCATTAGGCTAGATCGGCCGAGATTGGCCATTTTTTCGCGACTAGCGCAAGATGAGATAGCGGTTAATCGCCTGAAGGAGGTAGCTCACTGGTGATCGCAGTACGAATAACTCGCCTTCCATGAATAAATTGAATAAATTTTAAATAAAAATGAATCAATTGATGTATTATTTTAACTGTTAAGGTTATAAAAGGAAATTAAAATAACCTTCATAATTATGCAATTAGTTTACAGAATCCCAATGTTAATTTGAAATGAAACCATAATTAACGCAGCCTTGCGGGTATTCTTAGATAATTACGTAAAGGACTTTTAATCGCATTTTTTTTATTATTAGTGGTGGTTCAGTGTGCGACTCTCATCCCTAAGATCGTATATGCTGAGCTCCAATATTTAACATTCTCTCGAACGGTAAAGGAAAACATCGTGAAGAAATTGTGTCTGGAGGAGGCTGATCGTCTACTTCACTATTACATTGACAAAATGATTATCAAACACATACATAAATCTGAGGCCCAGACCTAAATAAATTTTAGCCAGTGATTTATTTTTATTCTACTTTTCTAATACCGTACAATTTGTTGAATTTTAAAAATAACTTTGGACTTGACAATTACAGTCCGCAGCAAAAACTTCACAGAATATTTTTAAATCACCACAGACCTCGGTAGTACTAATTTCTCCTCTCCTTCAGCGCTCATAGCGTCCTAGAGCTCTCGTTTTAATTCAGAAATACTTTTCAGCGCCAGACATCGGAGCATGTGAACAAAAAGTGTTAAAATGTGATATTAATTAAAGTGCGGACGTAATAAACAGTGATGAATAAGCGTAGCAAGAGAAACGTTGGCATGATAAGGCTGGGCAGGTGCGTAGCGTTTTTGGCCGCCGCTGCGTTTTTGCTGCCGTTTACAATTCTTCTTATGGTAGCAGACCAGCAGTATAACTTCACGTATAACTCCAAACGTATCTTCTATCAGGAGGTAAGTGATATTATATGTAAGCATGTTCTTTATTTGTAGTGAAGATTTGTTTGGCGCTTGCGATGTTTGTATTTATTTTGACGTTAATATTTATTACGAAGTCCAAACTAGGTCAACGTTGTTTTTGGATAAATGGGTGCTAGAAGCTAGACTTGATCTGAATCTGAAGCTTAAAGCAGTAAGAACTTTTGCAAATTAAAAAGAATTCAAGTGTAAAAACTTAGCACGAACGATGGCTCCCAAGTAAAAATTCATTTAATTTTTGGCGTACAGGAGTCACACTTATCGCTAATCTCATCTATACATTTAATAAATAACTAACATTCTTCAATAACACATGCTACGACATAACAGCGCGCCACCACTATGTTGTACCGCTGAATTATTTTCGAACCAAATATTTAAAAAAAATTAGGGCCTTTCAAAAAAAGAGCAGAGCATCATTGAGAGTGTGCATGAGCACACTTAGCATCCGGTGAGTCTCCTGCCCGTTTGCCGGCTATTAACAAAATACCTAACTCTTATTTGGAGACAAATTATAATGATGCAATTTCGTGTTTTGTCAATACTGAATATTCAAACGCTCGTCTGTATTCTAATTTAGCGCCTTACATTAAACAATCTAACAATTGAAATAAGTTCACAAATCTTGCATGCTTCGTGTTGTGTCGTCTCAGTGAGAAATTCGGTATAAAAGTTTTCTTCTTTTACAGAGTGACTTCTATAAAATAAATGGGACGTATTACGCTCCCATAACAACACCATTTTATCGGACACAGGTAAAAGAATCAGAAATACGCGCACTTGCTTTCAAATAAAAGTCTATAGACGACTCCGCACGATTTGACACATCGCTATGTCGCAGCCAACTTGCTTAATTAGCCGTTCAATAAACTGCCTGGCCTTTTAACTAAACGGCGCCGTTTAACTAGCGGCCCGAAAGATGTTCAGCCAGTTGATTAAATAGCTAGGCAAATGACTTGATTCAATGACAATTATGAGTACTTGCCTATTCTTTTTAGTTCCTCTTTCTTCCATCTACACCAAAACGTCAATATAGCGTCGGCAAACAAGAAATTTGATGTTATTTTCCTAAGTTTTATGAAAAATAGTATGGAAAAGTGTATCGACACTAAGACTTAGGGTAAGAACACTAATCTATACTAATATTATAAAGAGGAAAGGTTTGATTTTTTGTTTGTTTGTTTGTATGAATTGAATAGGCTCCGAAACTACTTGGCAGATTTGAAAAATTCTTTCACTGTTGGAAAGCTACATCATTCCTGAGTGACATAGGCTATATTTCATTTTCAAAAAAAATAGGCATCCTTACTAAAATTACGATAACATTAACATTTGTTTATTATTTGATACAATTCTAACAGATGGCGCTGAGTTAAAGGTAGTAGTTTGGCAAGACGACGTTTGCCAGGTCAGCTAGTAAGTTATATTTTTAATATAATATATCAAGCAAATAAAGAATTTCTTTTCTCAGATATTTCAGCTTCTTTATTTCTGTCACATGATAGTACCAATGATCTAAGCATTAGCCAGGCAGTTTAGTAAACGTTGTTACAAACGCTACAGCTGAATATCTTTCAGGCCGCTGGTTAAACGACGCGTTTAGTTAAAATGCTAGGCTGTTAATTGAACATCTAATTAAGCTAGCTGCGACAGCTACATAATATTAAATTTAACCTTAACAAAGGCTCAGTTGAAATGCACTCTTTTACATAGTATCGTCTCTTTTTGTCAGAATGTATATATGCTGTGATGAAAAGAGACATCAATACCTAAAACCGTACAATAACGGAGTGTTGAATGGGCTTGTTAACAAAATGGTGGAAGAAAAAATACTCTGTGCTCCGCTAAATTCATCTATTACGCTTAGGAAAGATTGTTTGAAATTTTATTCGTTAAATTATTTTACACAGCGATGTTAATACATAACGAAAGTAGGCACCTGTATTATTAGTATTAGTAAATAAAGTCGAGAGAAGTTATTTTTATCTATATAAATGAATGAATCGCAAAAGAGATATTATATACAGTTTTTTTTATTTGTTTCTCGGAGTTTGAGGAAGGTTTTGGTAGAGAGGAATTATTAGCAGAATTTACTTAGGTTTTTTTTGAAAAGCGAACAGTCTACTTAGTGTAGCCTAGCTAGATGTTCCATATGTTAGTGGTTACCAAAAAGGTAGGTTAGGTAAAGAAGAATTTCGCGGTTTAAAATAAATACCACTACGTCGATTGCTATTTTAGCGTAGTTTTGTTGTTTATACTTATTTCTTGTAACACATTGAAATAATAAAGTGGCAACACAGAAATGAAACTATCTTATCGTTCTTAATCTTTTTGAATGGTCCGATGATTTAAAATTTATTTAAGTTACTTTCATTTTTATCACAATTTATACTACTTTATTTTTTTTATTTATATTTTAACTTATTACAGTAGTTTATTATATATTTCAATAAAGAGACAATTATTTAAGTAAGAGGATATTCTATGGTGGAAATCTCACCCAACAAGTAAAATAATATGAAAACAGCTAAAATATTATGGGACCGTACATACCGACATCGCTATCACACAAGAATGTTCACCAGATTTTATTTAACAAAACTAACTTATTACAGTTCAAACAGACAACATAGGCCAAAGAAATAAAAAGCTTAGCAACTAATGAACTTACAGAATTCACTCGTTTGTGGAATACCCAAATTAATGTTATAATCGCAACAATAATAGTATTAGCTAATATTACAAAATACTTTAAACAATTAAATTCCTCTATAGAAATCAAATTTCAAAAAATATTTCTTTGTTGCAAAAAAAATATAGTGCATGAGGCACTCCAGTAACATCCAGTATACATTATATCTTGGAATGTAACAAACTTATAACTAGAGACGTTTTTAAGGCCTATTTGCTTTTTTAAAAACTTAAGTTATAACGTTTTGAAAGGTTAACAAACTAAATTTAAGCATGAGGTGAACTTGGGAACTATGCAATGTTTTGATAAGATTTTTGACTTGGAATCACCATTCTTTTAAAACAGGCTGACATTTAAACCTCAAATAACTATTAAAGTGCTGGATACAGTATTCCTGCATCGAACCAATACACCACAGACCACGATCAATACATAGACTATAATTATAAATGGGGACGTGAGTGCCTTTTTTCTTCACTCAAGACGGGGCACTGACGTACTGTAGCTGTGCGGGTATTAATCAATCTGTTTCACAATGTATGGATAAAGTACCAAATAGCTATGCAACACATAAATTTTTCGAAAGATAAAAGTTCCAAATAAGATACTTCGCGTTTCGTGACGAATAGCTCTATCTGACAGTCGTGAAACGCAAAAATACTGTTTATCCTACCAATTAGTAATAAATATCTTATTTGGATCTTATCCGGACATTTTGAAACAGACCCTTAATCTATTATATAAAATTCTCGTGTCACGATGTTCGTTCCCAAATTTGAATGTGGATTTTTTTAATGTGTATTTAGTCTGATAATATAACTAGCTACTTTCTATATATTAAACCCCTTAGTAATAAGATGTGTGTACCCCAAAATTTTATACTTATTTTTTGTACATTTACTTTTTATGATACAGCATACAAAAGTATCTCTACGATCAACTCTTATTTTTTATTTGTTAAGAACTTATAACTTGAATTAACAGCAGCTTTCATTCCTAAAAACCGAAAAATCTGTGTTCCATGTTGGTATGTACTAAAAAGGTAGGTTAGGCATTAAGGCGAAACGGAGCTCATATGAAATGGAGGAATGAAAAAACTGTCACATGGTGTACATTTTCTGGAATAAAAGGAAAATTTCCATAACTTCAAAAATACATGACTTAATTTTTTTTTAATTTTTCTGATAACTGGTGTGGCATTACCTATAAGAAAATTTCGACTTGACGTCGACTTTTGGGACACCCGGTATATATTAACAAAATCAGCGTATGCGTAATATCGCATTGACCACGAAAACATTGTTATATACGCTTCCAAATAACTGATTCAACAATATTTTAATTTTTGATCGGCAAAATCTACCTTAGTCCAATGGCATAGAGATACAATCATTTTTTAAAGAGGGCCTTTTCAAAACTCAAGGCGAGGCTTGATACATAATAAACAAATGAAGCAATATTGGTTTTATTTAACATTAGTGCACCGGATTCGCACGGGCAGCCTTGACCGTGAACTTGAAAAGATTATATGTACCTAAATCATCCTCATGATTCATTCTATATATTGGTAAAAACCCCATTTAATTGCGTGCAGTTTTGAGTTTATCGCGAACAGGATTTGTTTTTTTTTATAAAATAAAAATAGACATGTCGACTTTTATGTAGTTTTATTGCTAAAAGTCGTCCTTTGTTCGGAAAAACCCTGACCGATACTTGCTGTCTCCACTATCTTCAGCTTGTCTTAGAGAGGATTGTTAAGATCCATCCAAAGACAATTCTTTGCCATCACTCCAGACTATTCAGTTCTCTCTTGGCAATATGGCCAAAGTAGCTAACCAGCCGTTTGTAATTAACTTTTTTGTTGGCATTACTTTTCTCTAAAAATCAATCATATATGTCTCATCGTTAATGTTCGAAAGAAAGGTTTTTATTCGACCGTTTTTCTTCGACTTTTCAATAATAAATATTTTAGAAATGAAGATAAGTTACTTAATTCCGTTCCATTGAGGAGCTTGCCGTTTCATTTTGGATCGATCGCGGGTGAAAGCAATTTGCACGCAGTGAAGCATTGATTACCGGCCAAGTGAATACTGAAATCACTTCGGTTTTCTATATCATTATGTGTATGCGACATTCGAGAGTTATTATGTCCAATTTATTTCGCCATGATCGCTTTAATTCAGAAACAAGTGAACGTGTAAATCATTTTCGCGGCCTATGAACAGAAAGTTTTATCTTTGTTTATTCCACACAAAGAATAAGGACAAAACGTTCCCTTACTTTTTCAGTGTTTTGATATGCGTTGTGATTTTTATGAAATTGTATGTTAAAACGCATCAAATATACAATATCTATTCTAACACTATTGTAAAAGTCGTGTAACATAATAATATGGCTACCATATAATTGCCCTAACTTAACATAAAAATGGGCCTGGTACAATAAAGGTTTTAACGACGCCATCTTGTCTAGTTTTGGCGCCATCGTTTTGGCGGGTTCCTGTAATTATGAATGTGAAAATTAAAAATAAATACTTGTATTGTTTCAACAAGAAGTTCTAACAGCTAAGATGGGAGACAAAGGAGGTTTTTACTTCGTCGGATATCGTGTAATTATTACATATAAGTTCATAATATTACTATATTAAATATAATAACATGAACTCACTTTATGTAATCCTTATTTACTGCATTCAAATGTAAGGCTATTTTTATTTTATTTATGCTGTGATCACTTATCGCATTGGACAAGATTCCACAAACTGAAATGTTTTTGGAATCTTGTCCAATGACCAATATTATAGTAATGTTAATTGCTTCGCGACTTTGCACCATGGACTTCTAGCATTTATGTCAATGTGAGTGTCCAATGAATTATAGGATAGGAGCTAAGGTTATGCTATGGGACGTTATAAAAGGGTGCAGTCGTAGTTTATAGCACCCATTTCATTGGGTGTGTTTCCAATTCAAGAACTAAAACTTTAGTTTTGAATACAATGGCCGTGTTAGGTAAAATATCTTTATATATATTTATAACGGGAAAATATTCTTACCGCAAGTTATCGCATATCGCAAGACAAATGGTTAACCGCAGAAATGACCCGCTTCTTCCTTCATGCAAATGGGATGAGCCTGCGCTTATACTTTATTTAATAGTTATAATGAAGCCATAGTTTTATTGCCATAGCCTTATTTTACTTTTCAAGGGCAAGTACATCAGTTTCCCTTGCGGGCTTCAAGCTTGTGGATTTAATTGGAATCTCTTCGGATTGTATGGCCATTTCCACTTGTGTGTAACATGTCTGCATTTGAAATTAAATTAACACGGCTTTCGAATAAAATTCGAATTTCGAATTGTGCGTCAATCCATAGACAATCTATATGTTAATGCTAGTTATAGCACGGTTTGGCGAGGATCACCGATATCCAGATTGAACATTCTGATAGCGAGCTAGGTCTGGATATCCAAGTTACTCCCCTCACACTTTAAAATGGATATCCCTATAGTTTTATAATTTGTCGATGTATTTTTTTCTCTCTTCGTGTTTGTATTTTATACGCATTATAAGTGCTTGTCATATTAAATATTGTATTCTCTTATGAACTAAATAAAAAGAATCTCCAATTACAAAGGTAAATACATGTTTAGGTATAGGCCTCAAATTTTCGAATCTGTTTCATGAGCCTCCTGTGCATGACACATGCCGTCGACTGGTGTCTAAGGCTGAAGCCGGTTTTTTGACGATGTTTTCCTTCACCGTTTGATTGAATAAAAGTCCATTGGTGCATAGCTGGGGATCGAACCTACGACCTCAGGCATTAAAGTCGCACGCTGATGCTACTAAGCTAACCCTGCTCTTATAAAGTATATATTAGATTATAATGCAGTCTTTTATAATATATATAGATGGCAAAGCTGCGCGTGATTCACCTTTGGCATCGTTATCATAATAACAGGTTAAAAACAGGTTGGGCCACTATTAGCGGTCACAGATTACTTAACACTATTATCAATGTCAGATTTCCCTGACATTTATTTTTCATATTGACGTCTTTGACGCAATGTGTTAATTAACAACCAATTGCTTAAGCATTTGACTAGATTATAAGGTAAATACAGCCACCGCTGGTGTGATTTACTGAAAAACAAATGCGTTATTTTATTAAAAATGCGTTAAAATCATTATTATGAGGTGATTAAAACAAAAAAAAAACCAAAAACAAGTATATGTATATACAAGTGAAATTACAAGCATTTAAAAATAAGTGACAATTAGTGAATATGAGAGTGGATTTATGATGTTACCATCATTAAATAGAGCAGTGTTGGCCTAGTGGCTCTAGCGTGCGACGCACATACCTGAGGTGGTAGGTTCGATCCCCGGCTGTGCACCAATGGAATTTTTCCCAATCTGCGCATTTAACATTTGCTCGAACGGTGAAGGAAAACATCGTCAGGAAACCGACATGTCTTAGACCCAAAAAGTCGACGACGCGTGTCAGGCACTGGAGGCTGATCACCTACTTGCCTATAAGATTTAAAAAATGATCATGAAACAGATTCAGAAATCTGAGGCCTAGACCTAAAGGGGTTGTAGTGCCACTGATTATTATTATTATTATCTTTGAAAAATAAGTAAAAACAATTCAGCAGTATGGCCATCATCCAGGACGTAAACGTCGGTCCAACGTTTGCATCGGCACTCTGTAAATTCCGATAGCAATCGTGACGATTTCAACGTTGCAACCATGAAGTCAGCATTGCTTTTAGGTTTTACAGAGTACCGATGCTGCGTTACTCGAACTTCCGTTCCATGAGTGACTCGTGCTTGTTGCGTCCAACTTTGAATTTTTTTTTTACTTTGCCTTTTTATTTCCTGTGTCATGTTCCTCATGGTGAAATGTTATGTGGGATTTGCTGCTGTGTATACCCACTAAACCCGAGGCAGGACAAGGCAATTCGATTTGTAAAGTTTGGTACCATGTTGGGACGCAGCTTCAGTCTACCAGACTTTGTCTTGCCACCAGGATGTTCCTTTCTGTGAAGAGTGTTTTAATTGTTTCATTAAAACAGTATAATTACCATTTCGGCCTTAATTAAAAACGTTCAGTTCCGTGATAATTACGATTTTCCATATAAAGTCGTTAGCTATGGTAACAAATACCGCGCTTAGTAAAGTCGTAATAAGGCCGTTTTTTGTAGTATAGTTTCACAACTACGCTGATGCGTGGGGATTTATTAGAAGGTGATAGTTATAATCAGGTGTAAGAAATGTCTCGAGTATGTCTAAAATAAAAGCGCGGTTCATTGGTATGCAGGTCTCATCTTTGGGTCAGCGGTAACGGACTTTGTTACTGTACAATACTGTTATGAACAATACATATGAACACGGACAAAAATCTTAAGTCTTACAAAAATTCTTCGATCTGAACAATTAAAAAAAAATTGTCAACTGCCTATGTACCATGTATGATACCTCACCCGCTATTTTGCTGGTAATTGTTTGGTTGATTGGAAAATTATAACTAGTAAAATCTGTGATTTGAGAAAGATAGCTTGTAGATGGCGATGTAGTATGGTGTTAAGATATACCGCCGCTATTATATATTGCCAGAAGGCTCGCAAGTGCGTTGCCGGCTTTTCAAGAATTGGTACGCTCTTTTCTTGCAAACCCTATGTCGAATTGACGTCCGATGATGTAACTCAGTTACAGGTATTAGACCAAATAAAAAAAAATGTGTGGAACTTTAATGAATAAATAAAAACGTTATAGAGTTGTGACAAGAGCGTATATCTTAATTTGAAATTGTTACAATGATTGTTACCAATTCACTTCACGTAACATTTGTTTAGGCCTTAGAGACTAAAACTGTGCTAAAATAAAAAGATATTTTAAATTTAAGTCAATTGTCAAAGTGATAAAAGGCGACGCGCCATGCGCTGTGCATGAATGACATTTCGACGTTTATACGTCTATGGTCAACTAATAAATGAGCTTTTACCGTTTATATCATAAATTAACCTATTTATCATGGTCACACAGCGTGTAATTTAAAGTATTTTTCAAAACAATTTACGAATTAAATTTCATGGTTCGTCAAGCGCCTAAATGATCATTGCTTCCGTTAATTCGGCTTTTATAAGTTTAATCAAAATAATATACAACGAAGTATAATTTAATTAAAAATGCATTAAAAGAAATTTAAAATCTCCATTTGAGAAAGAAACATTTTATCGAGACATATGTACTTACTATATAATATGTACTTGGCAGTAATAATTTGCTTATTAATAGATAAATCAAATCTGGTCCGAAAAGAGTTCAGTTCAGTTTAACATATACTATCTTCATATATCGTATATTATAATATAGTCTAAAACATACCTTTACTGACTTTTATAGAAAGGGGGCAAAAAGGCAGGAGGCTCACGTGATATTAAGTGAAACCGCCGCCCATGGACACTCGCACTGAGTTTCAGGCATTTAGGGATTGCAAATCCAATATTTGTTTCCCCTTCGTAATTAAACTATAAATCTGCGGCAAGTCTCGGCCGCTTTACCTTGCAGAAACTGACAGAAATAAATTATTCCTTTAATTTTTTATCGTAGCTTTAATTGCGCTACAATATCAAGGCTTCTGTTGTAAATACTTCATTGATTCCGCTCAATGAACTTTGTCAATGATACTGTTGCTTATTAACAATAAAATGACCTAGAAGATGAGTTAACGATTGTATAAGTTACAATAATATTTAGATTAAAGAAGCATTCTAAGAAATTATTACAATTTCTAAGAACAAATACGTGTTATTCGAGAAACTAGTTTCTCTATTGTTGACCTGTGGCCTATTCAACAATAAATAATAAATAAAAAAGTGTTTATTCATTTTAAGTAGGTACATTTTCATTCCTAGGTGTAAGATTTGGAAACCCTTTTAAGTAAAAAATACCTGTGTCAGGGTTCCCAGCTCTTCCATAAACAAACTTAATTCTTAATTACTTAAAATAATTACCTTATTTAACCTTTATTTATCTTTTTTCAATCGTTATCAACATGCTTGAGTGCATGAGAAAGTGTGTGGGTGCAAATGTGTGAGAAACTCGCACTTCCTGTTCCTATCCGCTTAGCTCCTTCTCAATCTCCCTTTATCACTCTCTGGTTCTTTGACTCTTATTATTACAAATTACATACACCATATATAATTGCAGAATTTTAAAGCCTTCCATGTTAGCTAATAAATTTTAAAAAATTTCATAAATGTATACCTACTGGATTTTTCACGCAATAATTTGTACTAGTTAGTAAATGAGTTCAATAAATAAAAATGGAATTTGTTACTGCTTCACGCTACTAAAATAGCTGAGACATACCTCTCACGATATCAAACTTAGGAGAAATATTCGCACGAAAGCATACATTTGTTATGCAAAATACAGATTATACGGTTCCTGGTTCAATACGCTTTATTATACAGGATGTATTTCACTATATATTAAACACGTACAACGATATGAATTCTTTTCTCAGGGTGTCCGAAGATTTAGGAAATTGCCGCGCATTTGAACAGTTATCGATTTTCATGCCACCTAGAACTAACTTAACGATATAAAATTCACTGTCATCATTTTTATCCATCGCGCCAAAAGAAGTATTTAACTCCAAAAAGCTTTTCAAAATTATTGTTTTACGTTTGTTGAAAAAACGAAAATAATAAATAAATAGAAAAAAAAGGTATTTTGTATTTATTTCTTTGAAAGTTTGTTATTTCATTGTAAGTTTATTTAAATATCACAAGAACACTAAAATGATGACTAAAGCTAACTTCAGGGTTTCAGGTTTTTGTGACATTGTGCATCGAAAAATTTACTCTCATTGTTCATAACGCGCCAAAAGAAGTAAAACGTCAAAAATGTAGAAAATATAGAACAATCTGTATATTCTTCATTTGTCGAGATCGGAAATAAATAAAACTTCATGCTCATAAAATCATTAAATTACTTTCATGGAATCATAACCAATTTGCATGACACACGCAAATTATCTACTTACAGACCGAGTAATAATAGTTTATGATCGTATCAAATTACACTCATAGAAATTGAATTCCATTATTATGGGTAATCAAAAGTTGACAATTGTGTAAAAAATACCAATTTTAAGTAAAATACTATATAATATAATATAGAATAATAATACGACTTAATATATACTATATACAAGAGAATCGAATCGAATCGTTGTTTTCGGGCGAATATTAAATGAGCACGCAGATGAGAGTCGCATTTTGAAGCCACTTATCACAGCTGCCGTTTTGGGGGTATACGTATGCATTTTTACCTTGGATATAAAGAAGGTAACATACATGTTGTTATAACATAAAATTGCTTCTACATGCACTGCGGGAAAGGAAAAAATAATACATGCATGAAGTGACCATTTATTCTCCCATCCAAAACGGGACATTGGTTTAATTTAGGTCAATTATTAAGTAGTCAATGAAATAAAAATACTTTTTTAAAGTTATTTATTGACCTATATTTGCTGGGTTAATAGCTACGAATCACAAAATATAGGTACCCAAAATGTTTATTTATATTTATCGGAAGTTTCTTTCACAACTTTGTTTCATATGACGCGACTATTTCAAATAAGAATGAATGAAGTGAAAAACTTTTGGCCCGTTTTTGTTTTTATATTCTGCTGCTGAAATTACCGCGCGGTAACTGAAAATAGTTGGACATTTTTGCATCCCACAGTTCATATAGGGTCACTAGGATTCGTAATTGGAAAAAGGGACAGTCCCGTTCAAAACGGGACATTTGGTCACGTTATACGTGCTTCACCGGTACCGCTCACAACTTCCGTGGCCCTATCATTTGGATCATTAACTATTACTATAGGCACGTAAGTCTAGCGCTGGCCGATACGCAATAACGGTCAGCGCTAGAGTTTCGTTCCGCTACTAGTACTAATTAACCATTAACAATTAATACTAACACCAATTCACTAATTCATATGGTTTTGTAATTTATTAATAAATAAAATAAAATTTCTATGGATTCAGTAGAAAGCATAAGTATATATAGCAATTCAACGGTTCAAAATTAGCACGCAATTTTTAACTCGGAACATTCTAAAGGTTAGTGGACCTATCCAAAATATTTTAGACTTTTCATAGCTCTTGTAATATTGGGCATATCACTTAGCCCAGTTTCTAAGTTGTCGAGTTTCTTAGAGGCATCATTGTCTAGCGGTTGACCGACAAATCCAAGCAAAGTGTGACGGTGCTTTTAGCACTCTCTTGGAGAACTGTCTCTACATACGGGGAGAGATGTCAGGTGTAGATGCGCCATAGATACTAGATTTTGCATCTGTGGTCTACGGCAACAATTTAATAATAAGTAAATTTTCTTGGCGTGAAATTAAAAAAGCGCGGTTCAAATTTTTTTCAAAATTATATTTTAATTAAAATAAATATTATTTCTTCTTATATATAACAATATAAATAGACAATTCAATTGTAAATAGTGTAAATATAATAAAAATGGAAGAAGAGTGCAAGTCAAGTGCAAATCATAAAAAAACATCTTACGAAATTCTTAAATCAATCTCTTTATTTTAACGGTTATAATTTCTACAATAAAAAATCCTCGTAATGGTGTAGGTGTCATAAATACTACTTTTTATGAAGATATACAGACAATAGTTATAAGTAAATACACAGAAAATACAGATTCATTAGAAAACTATTTTAATATTAACAATGAAAATCCTCAATCTACAATTTTTAGAAATACAAAAAGTGTTATACTGATTCATCTGTATGAATATCTTGTTTTATATTGATATAATTGTATCACTCATCCTATTACGATTCTATCTTATTCAAGTGAAAATTATTCAGATTTACTGGCTTTCATAGAAGAAAATACAAATATTATACAATCTACTCTGATGGCAGTAAAGGCAATGATTTTGTGAGAAGTGCGGTATATGATTCTCAGAAAGATGTTGCGCAAAGCTTTGTTCTTAATCAAAAGTGCTCCATATTTACATCAGAGGCATACGCAGTTCTTGCCGCTTTAAAATCGATTACTTCTATTAACAATTATAAATATTTTCTAATTTTGACAGACTCTAACTCTTTTAAATAGTCTTAAGCATGCTACTCTTAATAATTTTAAAACTAATTATATTATTTATTTAATTAAAGATATTGTCCTGCGGTTGCATAAGAAAGATGTAACTATTGCCTTTATGTGGGTACCCTCACATAAAGGTATTACTGGTAATGAAATAGCAGACAAAGCTGCATATGAAGTGATTAACACTCTCAATGTCAGAAATGTGGGACGTGTTCCTAGACTGATTATTATTATTCTATAAATAACTTCATAAAACATTTATGGACAACATTATGGAAAGAAAATCTGAAATTGAAAGGAAAATTGTATGGAAGTATACAAGAAATTTTAGTGATAAGAGCCTGGTATGATGAGTTGGATACAGCTAGTCATGAGTTCATTACCACAATCAACTGATTGCGATTTGGTCACAACACTGCACCCGCGCACCTCGCTAAACTTAATATTATAGATAACAATGTTTGCACTTTTGGTAATAACGAGATCGCAGATATGAACCATAAATGCGCTAATATTGCGAGTTTTAGACAGTAATTTAATAAATAATTGCACACCCTGATACTATTATAGGCACGTAAGTCTAGCGCTGGCCGATACGTGGAGGGGATTGCTGCGCATGGGTACTGTGGTGCGGGGGCCAGAATGCGACTGGAGAGCCAATCGACGCTCTTCATTCCGGTAGCCCCCCTCAGGTACTTTATTTTTTACTTGTGCGCAATAACGGTCAGCGCTAGAGTTTCGTGCCGCAACTTGTACCTAACCGACTTCTTCAAATCATTGTACGCGGCTTCGGCAAGATAAGCAAACGCGCCAGACGACTATTGCAGTGTATTTGATTTTTTTAATGAGAAGCTACTATGGAGAGATCTTTTTTTTAATAAGATACAGGTGCAATAAACATAAGAATAAATAATATTTAATATGATTTTTTCTTACGCGCAAAAAGTAATTTGTTACAAGGACATATTAAATTATATTGTGTGTTTTAAATACAATTTAAAGAAAGAAAGTAGCTGACAGAATATACCATATATACTTACCGGTAAATTACAGACGTACTGAATAATGTTTGTCTATGAGAAATCTGTGTACCAACGAAGTATTACTAACATCCGTCTATAGTGCATTTCACAAAGAAATGAAGAGCTTTTGATTTAGTGTTTTAAGTTAACATACTTTTGATGCATTCGCAAGGCCGGTGACTACCGCATTGCGACGTTTTCTCACAATGCACCTAAATTACACCACTCAACCGACAATGCGAGAACTTTCTCTTTATTTTTCTCAGCCATACAGGATTTACCTGTATATGCAAAATTAAAAGTCTTAAAGGAGTCTTTTGGTTATGTAATATGGCGTAATTATAACTTAGCTTAATAAATTTTTATAGTTTCTGTAGTCGCGTAAAATATATTCCGTGACTTTCTCTACTTATAGCCTAATTGGTGTCCGATTTCAAAAGCCAAGACATTTATCTTAAACGTCAATAACAATTTTATCGACATCCCTCTTTAAATTTACTACACTGAAGCCTCTAGCAATTATTTGAATTGCTCGAAAAGTATTCTGACTAAATTATTAATAATCAAAACAAGGTAAAGAAGACCATTCTTGGCCTAGTGGCTTCAGCGTGCGACTCTCTTACCTGAGGTCGTAGGTTCGATCCCCGGCTGTGCACCAATAGACTTTCTTTCTATGTGCACATATTTTAACCTTTTGCTCGAACGGTGAAGGAAACCGACATTGATTTTTAAACCGGCTTTAAAAAATCCGAAGTAATACTTTCGGAGCATAAGTTTCTCAGTTTGGAGTCTATATTATTTTTTTAAGGAGTTTATTAGCTTGCCGTTCAAACCGTTTTTAATTTCCTTGCGGCTAAACACCCGTGCGTGACCAAATAGGACAGTTATCAAGAATTATCTATGGTTAAAAGCTTACTCGTGACTTGTCAGATTTTGATGACATTTTTTATTAGCACGTACAATGGCCGTATTGTTCAAACAAATTAAGGGCAATGAAAACATTGCGGTCATCGAAATTGAAGTTTTGATCGTTTTCTGCAGTGAAATTAATCAAAAAAGACAATTGCCTGTTTGATTATTTATTTGAAGTATCGTAAATTTTTATTATTAAGGTATGAAAAATTCCTTCGCTCTAAGTGGCTCGTACATACCGTAATATCATAATTTACTACTTCGTCTATGGACCATATGCTATGAAATGTGTAACACAGATGTTTATTGATTAATAAATGTTCCCTAGAGCATACATAGATATTGTTATACCAACAAAGCCCGACTGCAAATGTGATGTTCCAATTCAGTTCCGCAGCAGTGCATTTCCTCTGTGAACGAATTTCTATTTCAAAATGAATGACATCACTCATGCGCCAGTGACACGGAAAAATATGACATACTCAGATACGGTATACAGCCGTCATAGCTATCTTTCCCGCGCTTTTCTTATGTCATCGTTTTAATTTGAATCTAATGCATTTTACTATTTAACTAATTTAATAACGTTTGAATTAACATATTATAATTATTAAATATGAAGATTAATTTAGGTAAAACATACACATACTTTCAATTTTTAAAACAAGTGAAATGTTACTCTCTCTCTGTACGTATGTAAATTGTACAATTTCTGTTTTTAATCTGTCCTTAAAAAAAGTCTAGCCTTGGGTATCCTCAGACGTCTGTTTTGTCATGGTTCTGATAAATAATCATAAATTATAGACCACTCAGAAAATTGAAGCGACCTTGTAAGGTAGAGTGAACCACAGAGTCTTTGAAATTTGCTTATCATTGATTCATAGAAAAAATTGCCTTATCATGTAACAATAATTATAGATTATGTACCTATGTTAATTTATTTCTTTAATCAAGTTTACTACATATATAATAAAACTAAATATAAGATACTAAATTTTATTAAACTGTATAATATTATTATTTGTTTTATGTATTTTTTTGATCTTGTATTAAAAGAGCTGGCATTTGGCTAAAAATTTGGGAACCCGCCATATTGTCTATGCGTATTCATTTATATATTAATTAACGATATTCGTATGAAAGTATTTTATTCAAAAAATAATCTGATTAGCTGATTCTTTAGTTCAAGGGTAAGCCCCAAAGACCATGTTAAAATGGTAATTTGATTTTCCCACGTGTCTGTCACATCGCTGTTCACAGACGTAATAATCTATAATAAGATTTTCTGACTTACGTAATACATTATACGACTAACCGACCATGGTTCAGTTGGTCACTTGAAGCACTTTACTTAATTAAGAAACATCTAATACTAATATTATAAAAAGAAATGATTTGTTTCTCTGCATTCAATAGACTGAAAAACCAGTGATTGGAAAATTACTTTTTTTTCATGGCCCGAACGGTTTGTGCATTGTGGCCGAGGGTTAAAACAGGGAAACGGGTAAAAAAATAAAATTAAGTATCATATGATCATATATATCAAATTATTCATGATCTAAATTTTTATATAATTAAGATATAAGCTGCTAAATGTTTATTTACATATGGGTCCATTGTTGAATGGGAAAAATACTTTTACATTACCCCTAATGAATATAGACTAAAGAATATAATCAAAAAGTGAGGTGGCCGTTTTTAAAAAACCCTAAATCAGTTACGCTGCGGAAACTATTAACAATAGATTACAGATATACAGTAAACCGCGTTTTCGTATTACGCTCTTTCCGTCCGTCATATGAGGCGAAGATTTCTCTAGTTATATTTCTGGACTGTGAAATGTATAATGATTTGTCAAGTTCATAATTAGTTTGCGTACCTTTGCAATGTTATCAATCGTATTTTATGAAACTAACGGAGTTTATTAAATTCGTGTTTCTTTAAAAAAATCAGTTTCACGAGAATACTCCTTACAACGCCATTTTTGTATCACTGTACTACACTTTTATAGAAAATAACAAAATCAACTAAATGTCCGCGACACGATATGTCTAACTATTGCATTTAAATCAAATAATTATCCAGTCGTCATTAGCTTTCAAAAAATATGATGAACAAAAGAACTTTTTGGAACGACAATGCTCACCAAATTATACTTGTTTTGGCTTCTTCATATAAAATTTCTTCTTTCCAGTTTGGTGTCAAGTTGAATTTAAATAATTTTTTGAAATATGATTTAATTGGAATTTGAAATCCTACTACGCTTATTAAGACGGCTTTACTTTTGCGATTCGATATTTCTTTGCACTTGTATGAAACGTCTAGAATTACTAAGTAAAGCGAAAAAACGTGTCAATTTACAATATAACCGTGTAATTAGATATACTATATGTGTTGTAATTTATTCGTTCGATTAAAGCTTGAAAGAAAGAAATTCACATTAACCCAATATTTTACGTTTGTTAGTGGTAGATACAAAAGTGTCTTTTAATTTATTTAACCAGAAATGTGTCCGCCATAATGGTGTTATAAAACGACGTGCAACTATCGGATACAAAGATAATAATGTTTCTATCCAAAACCGTCTTTAGTAAATTTAGATCCCACATAGGCTGTGACAACTGGCACGAATTGGTAATTATTTTTATGTCTGCAAAAAGAGCGCGAAAATCGCCATTCGCCAGTCGGTAACGGTCGCCGGTCGGTAAAGTGGCGATGCTCACCGCGTCGCTAAATTTATAGCGTTGTAAATCTTTTAAACATTATTTGAATATACATATTTTGAACCAACAATAGAAAAAGGTAAATCTGGTTGCTAATCTTGTTATAGTTTAGTTTGGATTAGTTAGGTATACTTCTGTACAACAAATTGTATTAAAAATATTTTATTTTAGTAAATTTAAGTTTCTTTGATTTCATAAATTGATAAAAAATAATGCTTTGTAAGGCCTTTATTTAAAGAGAAGGTGCACTAGCCCCCACACTATGATACCCAACCTCGTCCATTTGACATATTAGTGATTTTACGTACTTGACGTAATATATTCTACATAACACTTACGATTCTATAATTAACCCACCATTGCACAAGAAGAATTCATTCGGTAGCATAGGACGGGGTTAGAAGATAGTGAATGTACAGTTTTGAATCGTGAAAATTTTGTTTTTGAGATGATTCAAGATGATTTTTAATAAATAGTACAAACACTTTAATTTTGTCCATTACCAGTTTTTTACTCAAGGAACCTATTTCTGACACAGATTTAGTGACGGTCATTTGAGTGATAGCCACTGCACACAACAAACAACGAATAAAAAAAATAATAGTACACCATTGTTGTGCCTTTTAAAATCGTGGCTTCAGCGTGCGACTCAGCTCTGAGGTCGTAGCTTCGATCCCCTGTAACCTGTCAATCAATGGACTCTATGAGTAGATTTAACATACGCTTATTCGAAATTAATTCTTCCTTTAGTTCCTTAAATATTCGCTCAACACCTTACGTTTCTGATTTTAATAGAAATTCAATAATTGGTTTGCCTACCTACGACTATCAAATATTTCCCGTTCTTTAGCATTTATTAACTTAAATAACTGAAAATTAAAGCAATAAACGACGCGTTATTTTTTTATTGTATCATAAATAAATATAGCTTGCGTATTTTGTCTCCTATTAATGAATGAACTAATATACTTACAGCCGCAAATTTTCTTAAACGAACGAATCATTTCACGTACCTAAAACATAAAAAACTATATACATATAAAGCCTAAAGATTTGCATACCGTCTTTCGTGATAAGAATAACAATGAATCAAAATCTACATAAACACTAGTCTAGCCGATCAGCCTTTGATCTATTGATAACAATCAAGTTTGCGTTTGAATACAAAGCAATTTATCAAGGCACTTATAAATATAATTTTCAATGAAGATTACAGGGAGGACAACCTAGCGGCCTGAAAGATATACTTATGAAAGTATATCTTTCAGGCCGCTAGTTAAACGGCGCTGTTTATATTTTAAAATGCT
Organism: Pieris rapae; assembly: GCF_905147795.1. NCBI lineage: Eukaryota > Metazoa > Arthropoda > Insecta > Lepidoptera > Pieridae > Pieris > Pieris rapae. Next base: position 1,759,969 of record NC_059511.1, on the reverse strand, counting down.
TGTTCATTGAACGGTTTAAGTATTAAGGTACAAATATTTGTAGGCTGCGACATATATATTAAAAAGATTTGTAATATTGATTTGGTTAGTATAAGAAGTTGTTAAGTTGATTACGTAATAACTTGAGCCAGAAGGTTATCTAAAGGACTGAGTAACGCCCAATCCCAATAATATATCTTAATCCGTTTTGACCATCCGAGATAGACATCTTAATCGAAATATTAAAAAAAAAACTTAATCAAAAACCAAATATCTGTCAATAACCAATCGTCGGATTGTAATGGCCATCTATCGATACAAACTGTCCATGGTAGGTCGGTGTATCTTGATAGACCTTTGTATGAAAATGAGAGTTCAACTGTGCCAATATCCTAACTTCAGATTTTAACTTACACCAATTTTTAAAATAATTAAAAAGCTATTTGATATGTTTTAAACATGAATATATATTTTATTATTATTTGTACGGTTTTATTTATTTAGTTTATATTGATTTCCAAATATGCGTGTAAGGAGCGAAGAGATTGCATTCGGTTTGGTTATTGGTATGCAGATAGGAGATCGATCCACTGTCACGGACTGATCTCAGATTGTTTTCAATCTAAGATTATTGATTAATTATTGGGTTCGGGCTATTATAAGTGCTTGATCAAACCCGACTTTGTGTTAAATATAGAAAATACGATATTTTTTCAATATGGTTGCCCAGTTTAAAAGTAAAAAATAAGGTGTGTAAGAGGTTTAATATTATTTTTTTAATGGCCACATAAACAATTTGCTGATTAAACACTTCTAGGTTAATTAAGTAAAAAATATAAAATTTTGCGAAGCGTGAATCGCGTTGAAATTTATTACTTCTGAAATTTAATTACAATTATTTTTATTTGGAATGTGTACTTCTTATAATTAGTTTTATTTATTTAATTTTTAAATATTGTAAGTAATAGATTGAGATAGGTTATTGGGCGTAAGTCTAATTTGTTGATGTGATGTATTTCTTCATCGCAAGTAGCAGATTAACTATGGAAAATTGACGAAAATATTAAATGAAAAAAAAAAACAATATTGACAATATTCGGATAGTGACGTATTTTAGATTGACAATATAATATATTGGTTGTCAAATATTTATAAGTGCGTTCTGAAATGTATTTTGTGTAAAGGAGGGAAAATATATCAATATATTTAAATAAAGATAGACTAATGTCTATCATTTATGTAACACCTAACTATTTGGTGTTAAGTGTTGTGTGGTCTTCTTCTGTGTTATTGCGAAAGGCCTCCTCCAATATTGGATATGTCCACAAAGTTTCATGGTTAAAAATAAGATACAAAGCAAATCATGACAGCAGAACGTTAGCTAAGTTAACATATTAGTAGATATAATAAAGAAGAAAGATACAAAAGATAGAAAGATAAAGCAGTAATAGGTAATAAATTTTCCTAACATTTTGCAAAATGTTTTGTATTATACAATTGTATCTATGTGTATATATAACATTGATATTTTAATCTGATATATGAACAATTATACATTTTAAATACACGATGATTAATTGCCTGTTTCTTATGACATCCTTATAAATATGATTTATTGCCTCGTCATTAATTAGGCGGTGTAATTATAAATTCTTCTTTCTTATATTTAAAGGTGTTTAACCTCGTTAGAAAGCGTATATTTCCGTATAACACAATTCCCCTGTAAGACAATTCAATACGTAAGGAAGGTTTTTAAATCTCAGTTTTGATAAATAACATTCAGTTTGAAAGGCACACTGCTAAGAACGGTATTATTCCATAACACCCAAATGCATGGTTTTGTTTTATTAACCATAGTAACCAAATAAGTCAAATAAAGAAATTGTTTCTACTAAATTACTGCTGATGGAATCAGTATCTGAATGAATGCTGATGACATTAATACCAAAAAACGCAAAAGAATTTTACACAAAATTCCTTACGATTGATGACGCCGACGCGGCAAAAATTTAATGGTTAGCAAGTGTGGACAACGTCAATCTAACGTAAACCTTTTTGGCTTCTAAAGTGTTTTGATTTTATAAAAAGTGGTTCATTTTATATTTAATTATCAATAATTTAGGTGTAGGTTGTCCACGCTAACCATTAAATTTTTGCCGCGGTGCCGTTAATACGTAAGTACTCCATTTCCTTAATATTATTGAATTAATAGGTACGAATCATCATAGTAGGTCTGTTTCATTGTAGGTGATCAGCCGTACTGAACCCATCGTTTTTATGATGATTTCGCCCACAAGCAAGTTTACGCAAAAATCTATTGGTACACAGGGAAACTAGGGAATATTGAATGAAAATTGTTTATCCGATACTCGGGAGATTAAAAATTACAATCTCGTGGGACCAACCAATCGTTTAAATTGAAAATAGTAAGTTATTAAGATACAATATTATGTATACATACACATTATTTTAATGAAAAATATTGTAGCTCATTTTTATCATAACTGTTTCTATTATTTATTAGCTAATTATTTACGAATTATTACGAATCCTATTACATAATTACTTATTTTAATACAAGCCTTCGCAGTGGTGAATAAAGATTTATTTCTATAATTACTTCCTAAAAAATTATACAATAGAAATTCTACCTATTCTAGATATTTAGGAGTGGTTTTGGTAATAAATTACAGGTATTTCCAAATACGCATTACTACTACTGCTATTTAATCTCGTTAATCCCACGAAATCACGTAATGTTACGCTTCGGGATTGATCTCGAAAAATCTAGAAGAATCTCGGAGAATCTCGAAGAATCTCGAAGAATCTCGGAGAATCTCGGATCTGAATCCGATCCCGCGAGATCGGGATTTCATGTCCTACTTCTAACGTGCGACACATTCAAAGAATAGCTTAACATATTAGATGTGAAAATCAATAAATTATGTATGAATTTCATTTGTTACAGTTCGTGTTTGAAAATGGCACACGCGATGACGGTCTTCTCTCGCGTGAGAAGTTTCTGGAAGTCGGCGCGCGGATGGATTCCAGGCGAGAGTTTCTTAGGAGCGAATGTTCTAGACTTGGTCTAGACGGCTCCGGCCAGAAGGCTTATGCGTGGGAATACCTCATCAACCGCCAGTATCATGTCATATGGTACGTACTTATATATACTTTATTTTATATAAATAGAGAAATAATTGGTAATATGAAAAATTAAAATCAATTGATTTCGTATAAATTTATATTTTAATTTCTGTTATTATTTAAGTAGTCATTGGTACATAACACAGGTACATAATCATCTTCTAAATTCGAATAATGGAGGATTCTATGTATTTGAATTATTGTGGTAATCAAAATGTAGAAGGGGAAGGTTGCCATTTTTTTATAATCAAGTAGTTATGCAGTGCGTTAGCAATATACCGCGCAGAGCAACAGCGAGCATGCGGGCCATGAGAACATTAGAACAAAAAAAAGGTGCGCGAAAAAATCACGTCTGTGCAAGTTTTTGGCGCTAAAATCCAGCCGAATACTTTTCCCTAATATTCGGCTATTCCGTCAGGGGGCTCGCCGAATATTCGGTATATTGCCGAATATACAATTCGTTGCAAGTCTAATACAGACACATAGTACAATTAAAATAATTAAAAATGGCAACTGGCGGCCTTATCGTTTTCGAGCGATCCCTTCCAGGCAATACTGAGAAATTTATTTGCTACAAGTGTAGATGATTTCTAACATTCTTTTTCGTTTCTAATTCTTAACTAAAATATATACATATATAATATGTACTTACCAAAAACCTTGTGACCTCTTTACGTGAATACGTCCTTAAGAGTTATATTTTGTCAAAATGTTGCTTTAATACACATAACCGAAGCCGCAGTACAAAGAACTAGCTACAAGGACAATCTGTTTAACCTTCACACAATTTAAACATAGTCCTCGTTTTGCGTTTTACGGATGTCTCTCATTAAAAATAAAATAGTCGTTGAATAGGAAATTATAATAATTAATGGCCGTTTCAGTTATAATAAATTATTTATTTTAATTTTGTTTTCGCTTGCTTTATGTATGTTGGCCAGTACTGCTCGGCTTCAGTGTGCCTCTCATACCTGAGATCGTTGGTTCGATCCACCAACAAACTTTCTGTCTATATGCGCATTTCTTATCGCTCGAACGGTGCAGAAAAAACGTGAGGAAACCGGCATGCCTCAAGCTTCTTTAGGTCTTGGCCTTAGATTTCTGAATCTGTTTCATGATCATTTTTTAAATCTAATGGGCAAGTAGGTGATCAGCCTCCAGTGCCTGACACACGTCGTCGACTTTTTGGATTTAAGAGATGTCGGTTTCCTTACGATGTTTTCCTTCACCGTTCGAGCAAATGTTAAATGCGCACATAGACAGAAAGTCCATTTGTGCACAATCTTAACTAGCAACTAGCACTAGCAATTTTTTTTCTTTTTACAATAACAATCCAACGCGTTTACATAAGAAAACCGCATTTTGAAAAATCTCACGACATCTCACCAGGGAGGAAGGGAGGTACAGAAAATTAAAAAAAAAACACCTCACCAAACAAAACCACTAATTTATGGACGCCCCCTTATAGTACCTATAACAATAATAATTAAAATATCTAATATGTTGATAATACTTGCGTGTTAATAGAGAATATTAAGTTTGGGTGAAACCTGACACACCCTAGTAACGTAATAAATTTTCCGGAAAATTTCCCCAATGTATTACCATACTATAAAACTTGCGTGCAAGGAAGCGGCTAACATTTAAATTATACGGACATATATCACGAACTCGGCTTAGTCTGCAGTACCTACCTATGCGAAAAATCGAGGACCAGCTGAGTAAGAATAATTTAAAAAATTGTGTCCCACTTTATTGTACCTTAGTAACGTCTGTTATGTGCATACATTACATAAGGTACACTGAAATACACACTTTTTTAAAGCACTGGATCAACTGATGTTATACCGCCGCCCATAGACACTCAATGCCAGAAGGCTCGCGAGTGCGTTGCTGGTTTTTTAATTTTTTGTATTAAGAATATTTAAAAATATTTTTTATATTCTTAATACTCTTTTTATGTATGCATAATTAAATGTTTAAAGACCTTTATTTCTCATTACAAAATTTATATTTTATTAACGTGAGAAAATTAATATGTAGATATACGAGCGAGATACACGTCGCCATTAGCCATCTCAATTTTAATCAACTGTGTTCTCTCCAACATGCATCTTTACTGCCTTTTTGAATTTGTCAAACACACCAATATTGCGAATTTTAGATGCTAATTGATTAAGTAATTGCACACCCTCATACCTAATAGACTTCTTCAAATAATTTGTACGCGGCTTCGGCAAGATAACCAAACTCGCTCGACGAGTATTGCGTGTATTTGTGTATGTATGTATTTGATTTTTTTAAATGATAAGCTACTATGGAGAGAGTTATTTTTTTTTAATAACTAAATAAAAAGCTATCGCGGAACATTCCGCTTCTTATTTAAATATTTATTGAACGCTACAACCTCTTTAGGTCCTGGCCTCAGATTTCAGAATCTGTTTCATGATCATTTTTAAATCTAATAGGCAAGTAGGTGATCAGCCTCCAGTGCCTGAGACACGTCGTCGACTTTTTGGGTCTAAGACATGTCAGTTTCCTCACGATGTTTTCCTTCACCGTTCGAGCAAATGTTAAATGCGCATATAGAAAGAAACTCCATTGGTGCACAGCCCGGGATCGATCCTACGACCTCAGGCATGAGAATCGCACGCTGAAGCCACTAGGCCAACACTGCTCTAATAAATGAAAAACAATTCACTTTATCCTCTTTCCAGGTGCAACATATTCAAAGCGGCATCAACATCGTGGATGTACAACTTTAATTTAATGGCGAATTACACGGCGGCATTTCTCAATAGGACGAAAGAAGTTCCCTTGGAACTGGCCAGGAAACGGTACGCGAGGCCGACCGTCGAGATGATTAGAAAAGCCCAGGGGGACTCCATCACATTTCTGATCGTGAGGCACCCGTTAGAACGATTGGCGTCGGCGTACAACGACAAAATTGTTCATGCGTGGCCTAAGTCGTTCCATGATAAAATGGGACGTAGGATCATTAAGAAGTATCGAAAGGTATAATTATTGTATGTTTTTATTATAACCGTATAATTTTTAATGTTATAAGCGTGGTTTATATACAAAAGAATTTTTTAAGCAAATATTTTTATTGCTATTAAAATTTTAGCGGCTCGCGTTGCATTTTTACCTTAATTTTTAAAATGTATCGAATTTCTTTATTATTCTAAATAAAAATCGCATATTTCCTTATTTGAATTTGGAATTATCTTCTTTAAAATCTAAACTTTTAATGATACCAAAACCAGCCAGAGACAAATAGTATAGCCAAAGAGATTTGATTACAAGATCCTAAGAGACCTATTATATTATAGGTATTTTTCTTACAGTGTGGTTTGAAAAGTGCGTAGTCTGATGTGACAGCGCTATTGGTATTAAATTGATATGATTTTGGTTAGCCCTAATCAAAAACGTGTATAAATTTAACAACTTTCGTATTATTAAAGTATTTTGAGTATTTATAAATAGATAAAATGGAATTTCGTTTGTATTGCTTTTTGGCGAAAAAAAACCTATTGAAGCTTAGGTTTAATAACATTACCTATTCATAAAATTATTGTTGAAAAACTTTTAATAAATCCCGCCATCTCCGAATGAGCAGCTAGATAGACCTTATTTACATATCATTATTCTCTATACAATTATTACATTATTTGCTTGCCAACTAGAATATAGTTCGTGGGGAATCAAATCCTAGAACGGAGATATAATAATTTAAGAAATATTAAGATAACTTAGCCAAATTCTTATTTCTATTAATAACCGACCAAACATATATATATATTTATAAATTTGTTGACGGCTTCACTTTAAAACAGCTCCAATTTTTGTTTCCTTTTTATCCAGTTCCAGCTCCATTTTTACGACTTGTATGTTGTACCACAGGTAATTAAGACATTAAACAGTTAAGAAGGCGCATGGCATGGAAGATTAAAAAAATAACAGAAGTTAACATAAAAGTAGTTTAGAATAAAAATATTACAAGTTTCGTACTTTTACTTTTATAATTAATATAATTGTCTATTCTTTACATATAATCATTTTGTCGATCCGAAGTGGTGGAGGCCTGATGACCTGTAACACAGGTGCACAACCTTTAACAGGCATCAGTCTCACTTAAGCAATAGCAGTGCTCCAAAGAAGAATGACAATTGTACAATGTATATGTTTTTGTGAGAAATAAAATAAATATATTATTATTATAAATAAATATATTATTATTATTATTTCAGGCATCAGAATCAAAACCAGCCCCGATTGAGAGGTATCCGGTCTTCGAAGAGTTTGTCTCATACGTTTTGGATGAAACGAAGGCCAAAAGAACATTGGATATGCATTGGACGCCTTACTCTAGTTTCTGCACTCCATGCAAGTTCAACTTCGACGTCATCCTCAAGTTTGAAACTCTAGATGTATGTTTACTATTCATATTGTATAGTTTATGTAAATTTTCTGAAAATCACTCGAAACTTCTAGTCTCTAGATATGGAAGTGATCACGCGCATATATCATTTTAAACATTTATTTAACTATACATAAGAACATATCTTCTTTGTCTGTCTGATTTAATTTACTGAAAACTAGCCTATATAAGCAATTATTTATAAGTATGATTACTTATAAATAATTGCTTACATAATATCATAATAACAGCTAACATACGTTATAAAAAAAATCTTAGAAAATATACCAGGCTAAAACAGATTACATTGATAAACAATATATATGAAACAGAAGAATATAAAAAAAAACAAAAGAAAACTGAAATTTATCATTGAACATACGGTAATTAATATTTAATATTTCTAATAAAAAACTGGATTGTTACGTCTCAACAAAGTCAAAGTCTTCCCGCCTCTTTAAACTATAATATCTTTATAATTATGTAGTTAGATAAGCAAGAAACATTGGCGAATTACGCAGATATTGGAATGAAAGCAACAGAGACGAACTTAAAAGAAATAATGTTTAACATAAGTTTAGGAGATCTCATTTTAAAATATTATGCAAAAAGTTGTCCAAAGAAATAAGTATTTAATCATCCTAGTAACTAGTACTATTTACTCAAATTATACATACCGACGATAATATGACTATAAAGTATATAAGAACATAAAACATACTGCAAGCGCATTTTGTCGATGTCATATTCTTTCTAAACAATTGAAAATCTTTTATAAAATATAGTTAAACATTTTGTTTCATGATTCGCATATCTCTTAAATGTGGAAACATCCTGAGTATTCGATGATACTAGTGAGAACCTATATAGAAAAAACAAAAGAACCCAGAAGTGTCAGAACGAATTATTTACCATTATGTACTTACAACAATTAAAAAAAAATGTTAAGTTATTATTTAATATCTAATCCGCTGTTTTGCTAGTATTTACTACTAGCCAAACAATTTCAGTCAAATTCTTGTTAACCATTATTGTCTTATATTAAAAAGAAGTAACAAACTGTAGATATAGCATTCTATATGAGGTGAACTTAATACAATAAAATAAATTACGAAAACATAAAAACTATTGGCACAACAGGTTGCTTTTATTAGATACTTTTCGATTATTCGTTATAAAAGTAGCGTCATAATTTCATCCAATATCGACCGCCGACCGATTTATTGACTTTCTTGCCAAACGTATTTGCTAGTTGCGCGTTCCCTTATACAAATAAGGTGGACATACTGTTATTATGGGCTTTTAGCAAGCTTCACACATATATTAATTGTAGGATCTTAATAAACCTTGTTCTATTGATTATCGGCAAACGGTAGTTCGGTTTTTTAGATAGTAGTCATAAGTAAATTAATTTTAGGCACACGAAACTACTCAGTGGAAAACTTGTTACAACAATAAAGGCTTTATTTTTATTAAAAAATAAACATTGTTCATATAATCATTTGATATTTGGAAACCAGTTGACGTCTTGTCCTGACATCAAAGTGGCTAATCGTATAAACACTTCATCAGCCATTAGGCTTTTCAGCCATTTCATTGTTACAGTTCTCCTGAACTCCTCAGAACTGATATGATTTTATTTATTTATTTACACTTCGTTACCATATATACATAATTATACATATAAAAAAACAAAAATAAGCAGGTTACATAAGTGATTAGGCAACGGGCGGCCTTATCGCTTACAAGCGATGTCTTCCAGGCAACCCTAATATGGAACAACAAAAAAAGAAAAATCTACAGAGGGTAAAGTAAAGGAAGTGCATAATTAATTAACAAAAATAAAAATTAAATAAAAGTAAATCTAAAGAAAACATTTAAATAATATGTATAAACAAAAATGTAAAAGCTTGTCTAAAAGTTGATTAAGTCACAATTAATAATAATAGGTAGTAGCTAATTACCGAGCCAGAAGAAAAATGATTAAAAAGAAGATTTTGAAATAAATTCAAAGACTGCTCGTCTGATATCAAATAGTAAGGTATTCCACAGCAGGATACTTTGAATATTTATATACCTAAGGTTGGAAGGGAATTTTGAAAAGATAATAACGCGTTATTTACATGTTTCCAAAACAATATCTTTAATAGTGATAGAACCTGGCTGGATTACCGCGGTCCACTGTATTAGTCATGTCGAACGCCCTTAGTCAAGTTTAAAGTGTGTGTATGGGCGGTGGTATCACTTAACGATGAGCCTCCTATGCGTTTGCCCCCTGTTACATAAAAGGCGTCGTCTTGTCAAAAGAGAGTATGAGAGAGTGTGCGTCTCCATGCACAATTATATTTCCTGCGTCCGGTCTCAGTAGAGATTAGGCGCCTCGAACCAATCAGTGTTTGATAGATTTCAATTTGATATTGCAGGAGGACCAAAGGTTTTTAATACAAATGTCGCGTCTTCAAGATATTGTTAGGCCTGAATGGCGGAACAGCGGCAAGGGCACCAACACGCTGCATAATATCAATCATCTTTATTCGAGACTCAGCAAATCGCAGTTGGATGGGCTGTACAATTTATACAAGTAAGTTTTGTTTATGGGAACAAAGTAAAATAAAAACATTTAAAACTACATCTGTGTTTTATCTATGGCCGCATCTACCATAGATAAAACACAGAGATAGTTTGTGTGGATGTGGTAGCATGCGTGTGCTAGGTACCACAGATTTGAATTGGTGTAAATGTAAATTTACGATTAATTTAATTTGCTTTTCTTGACGTTCATAAGTGTAAAAGTTTACCTAAATGAATAAAGATATTTTGATTTGATTTGATTTGATTTGGAAACATTCAAACAACGTATAGTGTTCAAATTAACAAAAAGGGTGCACTCGCTAATGTTATTATATTAAATTGCGATTTCGTTTGTGGGTGTGCGCACTCAGACTGCACTGCTAATTATGTATCTATGGTTCACTGCATCATGGTTGACTAGCATTAAAAAACAATGAAATATTCTTGGCTTGATATAAATTTCTCGTACTTATTGTAATATTATAGAAGTTATATTTATCGATAACTGTAATAATATTACGTTTTAATTTTATTTCCAGGTATGATTTCCAGCTCTTCAACTATACAATCCAAAATTATTATGACATCATTCACAGCGAAGGCACCACCTATGGATGAGTGTGAAACCAACCCTTGGTTCAGTATATTGGCTAAGACTGAAGCGGAGGATTGCTTTGAATCTCGCTAATCTAATTCAAATTATTTGAAATAACGGGGATACTAGCTTATATTGCAAACGTCATAGACAACTTGACGTCTAGAAACAAACGTCAGAATACTTAATAGTACTCTGTTTTTAGAAATATTATACTAAAAACCTATATTTCACGCCGAGACCTGAGCATTCAGACATCAATTTCACTATAATACCTCTCAATAGCTACAAATATTATTTATTTCAACTGTTTTGTAAGAATACTTAGATAAGTAGCAAATCCAAAGATTATAAAAACGTAAATATCGTTTTCCCTTTGATAGTTTTATTTAAGTTTTCGATAAGTGATACATAGATACGTTAATTACTAAGTCGAATATCGCTTTTTAATTATAATCCTTTTTCATAATCGATCTAAATACGCCCTTTTTTACAAAAGTAGTCCCGTCTCTTTCTGTCAAATTGTGTTTACACTGTGTTGTAAGGAGGCAGATACTTCAGTAAAAATTTCTTTGATAAGGGTCTAAATATTCACGCTTCATCAAACAAAGCTAAGAATATCTTACAACTACTCTAAGAAGTATAGTACCAAAGCGGTTGCAGCTAATAGATGATGGCAATGATACTCAAATTATTAAAACAAGTAAATTATTACTAAGACTAATAAATATGGTAAACGTAAGCATCCATTATTTTCCTCTTGTTATGACCGAAGTCGGGTAAAGGAGAGCAATATTATCATATCACCTTGCATTTAAAATGTTACATAAAATATTTTAATGAATGTTACATTATAAAACATTTAAAAGTACAATATGTGAAGATTTTTAAAGACTATCGTATTTCAAAACATCTATCTTTAATCTTTATTAAAGAACTGTCAAAACATTTATTGTCTATGGCATATGGCTATGTAAGAGTTGAAAAATGTTTTGACCGTGTCGGAGTTAGTGCTTTGTAAATAAAATAATATATTAATAATTAGTGTCAATCTCATAAATGTTAATTACGCGATAGACAATTACAAAACAGATAATCATACTATTTATTATATATGTTATTTATCTTATATTGTATGGTCTATACATCAGAAATAGCGCACAAAATTAAACGAAATGTATTTTTTTTAAGTTACAGCTAAATTACTGTAAGTAAATTTCGAAATAGTCAATTAATCTCAATAGAATTTTTTTAAATCCCGAAATAAGGACAGAAAAGTATCTAATTTTTGTGTGCTAATATTCGTAATATGTCAACTTTTCTTGCCTTAGGGCCTGTCCATTAATCACGTAAGGTTTTTCAACATTTTATAACCCCTTCCCCCATGGTGAAACGAAGTGGGGTTTAAGACTACCCCAACCCCCGATATATCTCTTTCGATATACCGATTTATCGTTTTTCCATCCCACTTTTCGGTTTATAATTCATGCTTTTGACAAAAAAATAATTACACGTGGTATCTATACCCCTCCTCCTCCTTGTGTGATTTCGTGATTTTTGCCGAACCTCTTCCCCCCAATTCGAACCTGAAGTGATAAATGGACAGCCCCTTAAATGAGCTCGATAGATTGTAAAGATACATTCAAATATTTGCCACAGAATATACACGTTTGTATTTTATAATGAATTTTGTTACTTTTTACACATTTTATTGATTTTGGTAAATTTTCGTAGGAAATAATTCTTACATAGAACTACTATGTATGTATGTAATAATTAATATATTTAAAATGTAAATGTCAAGACAATTTTAGTATTTCAGGTGTTGTTTAGAGCTTATTATATCCCCACCAAACTAGTCTACTTCGAACTATTATTACTCTGTTATATCAAATTTCGATATTAATTGTTATCTAAATAAGTTCTTCCTGAAGTGTTTCGATGTAAATTGTCATAGACTTTAGAAAAAAATATATTTAACGAATGTTTATAGTAACAATAATTTAATAGAATTTTCCATGTAACACTTTATTATCACAGATTGTCTTTCAAAGTGAGCTTGTATAAATCAATACGTTTTATTTGATATAGTACACAACATAGTCTTGAACAAAGTTGGTACAACGCCATCTAGTGACATCATTTAACGGAAAGGGCTGTCATAAATGATTAATCTAAAAACCTACAATTTTGTAATATTTTTTTTTTATATTACAGCCAATCTTAAATTCTTGTGAATTACAGAAAGACATTTCTTTCGCATTTATGTATAATAATTCAAGTTACCTTGGATGTCTTAGAACTAGTTGGAAGGAATAGACCAAAACATGGCCTATGAAGAAACTGGAATGGTGCTATAGTCCTTTAGAATTTGATCTCATATCAGAATGAGACGTGCATATTATGTACTTGTTGCCGCGTTAGCTCCCATTAGGGAAGGTTGTGTTATGTTGATGTTAAATAAGATTTTATTCTTAGTATAGAGAAATACATATTAATGAAAAGTTTGTTTTATTATTTCCTAAGACTTAACATCTCTCATAAAATTACTTAACAGATAGCTGTTGTATCTATACGTTACAGATATAAAAATAACTTGTTAAAATAAAACACGATATTTAATTAATTATTTATTTACAATACTAAACTGTATTTTGTATTAAATGAACTGGAAATTGTGGTAAATATCCTCGCTTCTCAGGTGTTTGTGTTGTGTTTCTAAAACAATAAAAATGTTAAAAACCTTTTATAGTCCATATACAAGCATTTTTCGAAAAATCCTTTTTATTGATATTTTATGAAATTTTTCATACATCAATCCTATGTCAGATAAAAATATACTTACATCTTATTTTTCCTCTTTGGTATATCAATAATATCTATAGAATCTGTGGTTATAATGACTGGCCTGACAGATCCAAAAAAGTCTGTGATCGGAACTTTGTTTGGGTCCCGCTTAAATAGGTCTCTTCTAACACCAACAGTAGATATGCAAGCATGTTTAGGACAGACAGCCAGCTGAAAAACAATAATTGTATTATGCGATATCCTTTTCTTAAAGGGCAAATAACATCATCCTTATTTTGATTTAAGGGATGATGGTTTGCACAGTTGTGTTGTTGTTGATGGGCTGGTGCTAAGCGGCTAGGCTAATGATGCTCAATTTTTTTAATTTAAATACCTTAAACCACAAACCTTTTACATTAATGCTACATTTAAAAAATAATCATAACATATAAATGAGACAGAAACTTACAAACTCTGACATACTCTTCTTACTGTTAGGATGTACATTCTCCAGGAACTCCAGTACATAATATGTATATCTGTCTATAATATACACACCAATTGCTGAATCCACATGATGCTGTGAAGGTATTATAGATCATATATTAATCTTAAGCATTAGATTTTAGCTTTTGACTGTTTAGCTTAAATGTTGTGGATTTCTGAAATAAGTAACTGTGGTGACAAAGTAAATGTCTTAAGTAATACTCAATACTGGTATCATGACTATTTTTATAAACTATTATTGGCTCGGAAGTCCTGTTTAAAAATATTATAATATGTACAGTTAAAAAAATTAAGTATAACACAACTTACAGAAAGAGAATCTTCTCCTACTAAACTGCTGGCTGTTGCAAGAATATTTGGTGAATAAAACTTTTCATACATTGAAGAAGCCTGGCAGGTGTCTATTATAAAAAATATTTCATTATATCTGAAATATACAACAATATCACTTATGTTTCATTCAAAAAAGTAAGTAAAAAATTATCTTCCCGTATGGTAAAAGTTCTAGTTTAATTCAACACTTTGATCACTGGTACTGGACAGGATCAGTGGATCTTATAGTATTATACCAGATCAGATACCAGATCCTGATAGTATTGAACTAAACTAAGACATGATAAGAAATTCACAAATTATATTACCAATTTATTATTAGAGAAATTAACGCATTTTCAGTACCTTCTTTTCTGCCACATTTGTTCAAGTGCATCAGCTAATTCCTGACTAGTTATCTCTTCTGAATCTTGAAACTTTAGAAAACCATCACCACCATGACCAGTTAAGTATATCAAGACATTGCTTCCTTCATCGGTAAGGAGACGCTTGGATCTAGGTGTGTCTGGTGGAACCCTTCCAGTTAGTAATCTCACAAAATTTTCCACAGAGACCTAAAAGTTTTATTTTGCCAACTTAGGTAAGCAGTTAGTATTTAATATCAATATGCAGAACTTACTGTTTAATAACCAAATATGGGGCAAGTAATTAACAATTTATGTATTCAAGGTGTTATATATATAAATATCTGTAACATGGGATCTGTAAATGTCTTCATTTAATTATTTTTACCTCATATCCACGATAGTCAACTTCTACATCATCACCATATACATTGATTTGTTCATGAGCATTATTGAAAATTGTAGCTGGCCGGGGATTTCGAGGATTGCAGGCCATATCATCTGATATCATTAGTATTATCTGGCTGTCAGGGATTCCTAATCTCTTTACACTACGGTATATTGAAAGTACGTTAGCCACATGCCTGTAGTTGAACCAGAATCTCGATGTGTCTACGAGAACAGCCCAATTATTCGTGTGATTGGACTTTTGAAACTTCTCTGGAATCTAAGCAAAGATATTTTTAATTAATGAATTCGTAAAATAAATAACTCAGTTAATATTATCTATCAACTTACATCTATTGCTTCACTGTAAATAAGGATAGAAATAAATAACAATGTGCATTGCAGAATATCTTTTGGAAATATCATTGTAGATTTTTGTGTAACTCTTTTTAACTGGTGTTTTGGTACATAGCTTGTAATTTAATGTATGTTCTAAAAACACTCATAGGATTCAATTATTTAGCTTTAAAACTACTTCGTGCTAATAATTCTTAATTTAAAAAGAATATAACATTTATAATAATAATTTTAGAAAAATATGAGGGAATCGTTTTTGATTTTTTTGGTAATTAGATTTTATTAACAGACTTGAAATCATAAAAGTCAAACCTAGCGCGTTCTAGAGACTATAAAAGTTTTATTTTTTCGACGATTTGTCAATTGTCAATTCTGGAGACGACTTATTCGCCCCTTCCATCAGTCACTGCTCCCCCTTGGCAAGTAGATTCGATTTCTTCCGTTGTAGTTTCTCGGTCATACAATTAAAAAATATTTTATCCCTCAATTATATTGGAATTTTTAATAGCAGGAACCCTAATACTATCTCCATAAGTCCATAGATAGAATCTTATTATTCTGTGCATTGTGTTAAATTTATTATTTCGTTATATATTTTTTATAAATAAAAACATGAGCAACCGGAATCCAAATACTTTAATGAGTGTACCAGACGAACAATTTGATTATTTATTTAAAATAGTTCTTATTGGTGACTGCGGAACAGGGAAGACATGTATTGTACAGCGTTTAAAATCCGGAAACTTCATAGAACGGCATGGAAATACAATAGGCGTAGATTTCTCGATGAAAACTTTATTAGTTGATGGAAAGAAGGTCAAGGTAAGAGAAATTCTTTTATTGTTGACAAATATTTCATTAATATATTCCCCTAAAATGATTAAATGTCTAATCCAATCTGTAGTATGTCCATAATAAAATTATACATGATAGGTACATTAAATATAACGAACAATAGTTGTTTTTATTATATTTTTTACTGAGATTTAATAATTAATATTTTTAGCTGCAGATATGGGATACAGCCGGACAGGAAAGATTTCGGACTATTACTCAGAGTTATTATCGTTCAGCCAATGGAGTAATAATAGGTATGTTACTCCCCCTACAGAATCAATGTTGTTGCAAAAGACCTGAGTATAGTATATCTTTCTCTTTTAAAATCAATTTATTGCTCTCAAGTGATAGTAGATTTAGATTTGTTAACATACAGGGTTTGAGTAACTTAGTTGGAATTTCCTCTTACACACCTCTGTTTAAGAGTTAATTGTTAGTATTAATAACAATACAACTGTGTAAACAAAAAATGTTATTGTTCAACTACATTTACAAGACAATTTAATACATATCTCTTGCTCAATTTAGCAAGGCACTTGCTTTGTTCTTTTGATTTATTGCATGTTTCAAACAAATATCTGATTTAATATCTATAAACAAATCATATATAATATTTGTCCTAAGTACAATTTATACCTGTTTGTTGGTTGTTTTTTGGACTGTTTCTGGAGACTCTAGACTCTCACTAGGTCCTACCTGTACATATATCAGTTTTATTTTTATAGAGGTGGGGTGGAACCTGTTGGCCCTAATTCAGTGCATTGATTTATTTTAGTTAATCAAATAGAAACCTTTTACAATGGTATTTTTTGGTAGATTCAAGTCAATGATTCCCACACTAAAGAATTATTGTATATATTTCAGTGTATGACATAACAAAGAGATCAACATTTTTGTCTCTTAAGAAATGGATAGAAGAAGTTAGAAGGTATACCTCATCAAATGTCATAGTCTCTTTAATTGGAAACAAGTGTGATCTGGCAGATCAACGTGAGGTTGAAGCTGAAGAGCCTAAGTCTTTCTGCCGTTATGTTCCAGAGATTATGTTTGTGATGGAGACCTCTGCTAAGGACAATACTAATGTTGAAGACACTTTCCGAAAGTTAGCCACAGAATTGAAGGTAATTAATTCAATAGTATAATTTTAAGATTAAATTTTCAATTTTATTTTTTTTAAGTAAATAACTCTTAATCTAATGAATTATGATTTGTCCGTAGTATACATTTACATTATAATAGAATTTAATGGTTGTAAATTATTGAATTTTCCTTTTGGTCTGTTAGAAACAGTCTGCTGACTATGGCCATGGTCACATAAATTACCAAAATGTCTTATGTAAATAAACTATCTTTTAAAGAATAGAAAACTTATAATATCTCTATCTATTTATAAGTTTGTCATGACATGGTCATACATTAAAATTTATTGCCTTGATAAACTGACAGGAAATAAATATTAAGATAAAACTTGACGTTTTCAGCGTCAACATGATAGCAGTGAAGGCCCACCCGCTGACAATGATGCTGTTGTACTTGGAGAAAGTCATTCTGTGAGTCGGTGTCAACCTTGCCGTTCTTAGTTAATATTTGTATATATGAACAATATTTAAAATGTGTTAATTTCTATGTCCTTAGTATTTCAAACCGTTATAGGTTTGATATTGAAATTGTTAACTAGAGAACTTTATTAGTTATATTCAAACTGTATCCCTTGTCAAAGAAACCTGTCACTTGATGTTAATGAACTATTCTCTATTTAACCAATAGTTGTCGAGATTAGTGCGAACAAATTTTTATTTATTTTTTTATTAATAGAAATCTTGGCTATGAAGATCTGTTAATTTGATCTGTTGATTTAAAGGTATTAGTGGCAAATTAGTATTAGTTGCTTTTAGTTCGACCTGAGAAGCCATAAACTAATCTAATTAGTGCCAAAAAAGAGATTAGGTAATTTATAAAATTACGTTAATTCAATCAAATCATGATTCACGGTAAAGAAATTCACGGAAATATGAACTTTGCTTAATTTTAACGGAATTTTCTTCATAACGTATAACTGACCATAGATTGCTTGTTCATATATATAGGGTTAAAACTAACCTCTATATTTATAAAACAGATTAATAATCATATACAAACCGAAATTTAAAAAAAATGTTTGACCTACTTTTTTTTATAGAATAGGCAAACGGGCAGGAGACTCATCTGATGTTAATTGATACCGCCGCCCATGGACATTCAATGCCACAGGGCTCGCGAGTGCTTTGCCGGCCTTTTAAGGATTGTGCTCTTTTCTTGAAGGAACCTAAGTCGAATTGGTTCTTTAATGTGTTTATTAATTTTTCTATACTATTATAGACAAAACATTACCTTTTTGTTTGTAACCAAAAAAATGTTTTTATATTTAAAAAAAGTAATGTTTTATATATATTTAGATACATGATCCCTAAGTTATATATACTATATGCCCCCTAATTTTAATAAGTTCTGCCTCATAGCCAATGTTTATTAACGAAGATTCAATTTTTTTTAATTTACCAAATAGAATACAGTAATTTTGTTTTACCTGGTAAGTTTTCTAGAACTTCTGTAAATTTGTTATTTTATATAACATGTAGATTGTGATGTGCTCTTATGAAATTATGACATTTTTTTCATTTTCTTTTTTACTTCTCATATTTGCCGCTTGCGCCGCCATATTGGAATAATGGCGCCTTATATTTTGTGTAATGAAATATTGTTCATTTTGGACACGATTTACGGCAAGAGATGATTTCAAAATTAACCTGATCATTTAGGTATTATTTTAGCACTAATTTACTTTTACACTTTTACTTAATAATATGGTCCCTATTAAAATCTATAAATTAACTAAATTTCCCGGAAAACATTTCAAGTACCCATTATTTTTCAAACCAAATGAATGTAGTAATAAGATAGATAAAGTTGCCATGATATTAATTTTATCTATGGTGGTATGTCATAATAATTTATTTGTATTACAAAACTATTTTCTAAGCTATTTTTAAATATCAAATGATATCAAAGTATGTTGATATTTTTACTTTTAAAGGAAATAAAAAAAAAGCTGCGTCTTGCTTTATATAATGATTTGGTGCATCATATTTTGTAATTAGTATTTCTGTCACAATATTTTTTATATATCCGCAACATAGCAAATTAGTATTAGCAAGCTTACAACGCAATTTTAATAACTAATATTAATGGAACTCGACGTCACAGCTAATTTCGATCCTTCAAAGCTGAACTAATGTATGTAGTCCGAAAAATTAAGGTTGGTTTTACGCGGTAAGCTTGTTGGCCTAACTATACCACCAAGTCGAGACTGAGATACGCCATATTAACTTATATTAATTGTTTATATATATATAATTTATTTTTATTTGTCTACAAATAAAAATAACTTAAACTTGTCACTAATCTCATAAACATACTTAGTTAACGTTAAAATTATAATTTATACTTTGTATTACTTTAGTTTTAATCTGTGTATAATAATTTATGATATGAACGAACTTTAACAGTCTGTGTATAGCCGTCGATGCGGCACGTGCTTGATCAAATATTAAAATAAAAGCCAAAATGTTACTTTAACAGTAACTTGCCGAGGCTAAGGCCCACAAGGGGCTATACAGCTATTGATGATGATGGTACAGAACACTATTAAAATTATACTGCGAGTGTTACGAAGATCGTCACATGTGCGTGTATTTACAGTCTATATAATTTATAAATAAAACAGTAGATTTTAAGGATCTCGCGGCCTATGTTTTACGTTTTTTTACGTTTCCTCGCTTCGCTGGTGAGAAGTTTTCTACTACGAAGAGGACAGAATTTGCCTCAATATGGCTCGATTATTAAACACTGTCAGTTAATAAATAAATAAAAAAAATAAATCAGTGGGGCTACAACCTCATTAGGTCTTGGCCTCAGATTTCTGAATCTGTTTCATGATCATTTAAGTAGTTAATAAATACTTCACAAATATTTAAAAGTATAGTAGTCTGAAATATTACAGTTTTTATATTTATACACTAGATGTATACAGGTGTCATCGTAACCCGTGATCAGAGACCCAAATTTGTATTCAAGTAACTGTATTTGTTTTTAGACATGAACAACACTACTATTGTTACATTATTGACATAATATTATTTAAATTACAAAAATAACGGGGTATAGATAAGAAACTTTAATTTTCTAATTTTGAAAACATAATATGGTCTATGCTCGATGATCCAAATTTGAAATTTGTTTGTAACTAATACAGCGCTAAATGCAATGTTTGAAGCGCTTTCCAATTTATTGCTATTGTTTTGAAACAAATCACAGTTTAAAAAACCTTTGAAACTGTTTTTTATGTTATATACAGATTATAAAATACACGCTTAAGACGATTTCATAGGGACTAAAAAATCACATGGCTAAACAAGAAAGCGAAAGGACTTATAAAGCGAAAGCTTATTACTTGTAAGTGATCGTCATAAGCGGTATTAAATATTTCAACGTAATGTGGAACAGTTTTTTCTCATAATAAGAGATAATCTGTGATTGTTGAATCTTTGTGATATTATTATTTACTTTAAGTAAAACCACTCATGTTTTTAATGATTTAATGATTCTATTTTCTTTAACAATATATGCAGTTGAACTTATGTTATTTTATTTTATATCCTTAAATCTTTTTTAACATGTATACCCAAAGGTAAGGAAGGCACTCTTCAAAAATCTTGGATTTTGACGTATGGGTCACATTTCGTGCTATCTAGTTACCGTCGTTACCCTTAGTATTTTTAGTGGGTAGAGGCTACATAAATCACGTATGGGTAGAAGGTCAATAGTCGGGGAAACTGCGGAACACAAGAAAATGAAATTCCACTATATTTGCCAAATTGAGACCTCATTTACGCTATTTAATGTTTTGATTAAAAGAAGTTAACGCAATGATTTTTAGTATCGCTAACAATTACATCTAACTGTTTGGTAACATGTATACCCGAAATCCAACTAAATTTACCCGGCTCGGAGCCAAGTCGCCCGAAAACCCTAACTAACTGCCCATTTGGCTTAAAAATTTGAACCCTGCAATTGCCCGAATCGCCGACTAGGATATACCCCATTGGGTCGACAGCTAGAACTTCTGGCTGTCGAAATTGACCTTTCCTTTGACCCGTTGACCCGAATTCGACGATTTTGCTTTTATCGTGTTTGTTGTAGATCTTGACCCGTCGATTGCCACTGTCGAGCACGATGACCCGGTCGTTTGTGACCGCTACCGCTGTTGGAGCGTTGAATTCGGTGCACATTGTCTCCTTCATCTCCCAAATGCTGGATGAGTTTTTAGGTTGGGATCGGATGCCGACACCGTATTGGTCCACGCATTTACCGTTTGTTTCTAGAACCTAAAACCAAAAGCAAATGTGTTACCTAAATGTATTTAATTAATAAAGTATTAGTTTAGTGTTCGGCAAAGTTCAGAGACAAATGTCAGTCTGTCAAAATTTTATCAAAACATTTTAGATTGTCTCAGTCGAAGAGCCAAATTTTAATTTTTTCATAAATATGAACCCATCATAGACAAATCCTATACGTCAATAGAGTATTTTTAAATATCATGGAAATAGTAATGACAATGTCAAATAGCGGATTGAATATTGACATACGATATTCATAATTCGCGCATATAGAGTTTTCATATATTTAATTAATAATATTATTTTTACCTGAACCCTATCATTGCCAGTGTCTACGACGTAAATATGATGGTTTGCGTTATCTGTGGCGATGCCTTCGGGGGAGCGGAACATACCAGCGCGACTTCCTTTTTGTCCAATAGATGTTATATATTCCCCGTCCTTCGAAAACACGTGGATACAATGCTTCCATTTGTCTAAAAATATTAGGAAAAAATATAGAAATTAAACTTAAATGGTATCCACAGCAGCCACAAACATTTATCTATCTGACGTATTTAGTCTGACGATACTCTTTTTTGCAGTGTTATTGGCACAATAAGAAATAGCCATTGGTGCCAGCACCTTAAAACTGCTTTCGTGAAGGAACCAGTTCGTGTTATCGAGGTGACTAACAATCGGACTATAGCAGTAAGGTCAAAGTCGTATCTTAGAGACCAAAAATCTAGCGTCTCAATTGCGTGGTCGTATTTTTAGGTCTAAACCTTAGGACCTAAAGCGACCTCTGGAAGCTCTTAATGTGTGCTACAGAACCATATCAACCTGGTAAAGAACGAATGTAAAGTAGGGTATGAAATAATGATTACCTGTAACATAAACTTCGCCCAAACTCTTCATAAAGGCAATTTGGACTGGACACAGCATTTGCTCACAGGATAATCGCATTACAATTTTAGCCTGTGTCCGCTCGACGACTATTACACTGTGACTGTCCATGTCACAAATGTATAGATGGTTGTTCCAAGGACTGAGGCCGACACCACACGGCCGTGCTGTCTTACGCCACATATAATGGGGTACAAAGTTTCTTGACCTGGTGCAAGACAAGTGAGAATGTAGAACGAAATGATTGAATGCTCCGTTTAATTGTGAAAGCATCTTTAGATGCTCGTCTACATACGACATGTCATATTACGACCCATTGACCAATCGCAATTCATTGTCTTTGGTCAAATTTGTAGTCCTTTCCTGCTAAAAGACTTGTCGGAATAAAAAAAAATATTTCACCATTGTATGCGTATAACCACAAATATAGTAGATCCAATCTATAAGACATATTAAGAGGTCTGGAGGCGTCGGGGCAACAAAGGAGTGGTGGCTCCCTGGCGCCAAATTACTTTTCAAATAATTTTTTTTTCAGTCGATTTTTTCAATAAATACTTAATTGTGAAACGAAGTAGTATTCTCTACTTTTGAACAAATATTTAAATACAGATCAATGATTTCTGTTAACATTAAAGAACGATACAATTATGTTTGTACAAAGTTAAAGGTAAAAAAAATTGTTTACTAGTGTATGAATTTAAAACATTTTATTTTCGAAGTCTCTATCATGTCTTATCAAGTCTCTACTCCGCGGGGCTCTAGCCACAGTTGCCTTCTTCTAAATTCGTACCAGACCCCAATCTTCAGGATAAGAATATTGGCCAGTATTGTTACAAGCCATTCTATTTGTTATTGTCAAATTACTTTCTTTTTAAGCAACAAAATAAGTAATTAGAGCTAAAAGATTTCCCGCGCAAAACAAAAAATGACTTGTCAAAACTTTCAATCTTTTTTTTACATAGATGATAAATTTACCTTGGTTTAAATAAAGATAATATTAACATACTTATAATGCAGCATGAGGCTAGTTTCGTTCTCCAAAGGGTTATTCTGTTTACCCGCTTCTGGTAAGGGATCGTCTGATTCCGCATCGCAAGGCGTCGATACATCAGATTCGATTCTGAAATTTTCTTTATCGAATATGAAATTCTCAGCATCCCATTTCGAGACATCCGACAGCAATTGTAGAGTGTTTTGGTGGAGATGTACAAAAGTTTTGACCTGTTACAAATTATACATTAATTAACAAAATGTGTGTAACGACTTTTCCTTCAAATGTCTGTAAATGCCGAAAAATTCTACTATTTGTTAGTACCTATGGTTGTTAGTTATTTTTTATTATGTAAACTTGTTTATTATTTGGTTTTTAGTTTTGTTTCGTGTGTATCTTTTTTATTAGTTATGCATTTTTTGTGATTTTAAATAAATGATGTATTTTTGCTAATAACGATAGCGTATCACAACTTAAATTTTCAGTTTCAGACTAAACTCTACCGATATTGGGTGCAAAATGTTTCTATTATTATAGATACCTGTATGGGGGAAGTAAGAAAAGCAAATTCCTTTGGTTGAATATATATTTTTCATCTAAATAATCTTATAAAATCTCTTAAAATCCCTATTTAATCTTTGATAGCACAGATTACAAAAAAATTATTTTTCATAGAAAAGAAAGTTACCTTGTTAATATCATCTGTGTTCTCAAAGGCTTTCTTAGCAACTTGCTTTGCTTCATCCAACGAAGACTGCAAAGCTAGAGCAGTCATGTCACTTGACTTCTGCAAACCTGTCAGCTCTTCTTGAAGACCAAGCTTGGCTTCCAAAATGGCGTTTATCTTCTCCTCTGCAGCCAGATTTATTTGCTCAGCAATGTGTTCGCAGCGGTCCTGTAAGGAAATACCTTACACTTACTTAAACTGAACTAACTACACAGAACATGACCACTATTTAGACCTTGACTTGTTTGGGTTATCGCGGAATGTGATTAAAAAGTATATTAAGAATATCCATAGCGCAAAATCACCTACATCATAAACACACCCCACATACACACCATCACATACCCAGACTTTTACACCATCACACAACACAACCAATTTAGGCTTAGTTAATTAAATTAAATCACAATTAGTTAAATGTATTAAATACTTTGTTTGTTTGTTCCCTTTTATAAATCTTTTTGTTGCAAAATGTATCACGTATTCCATCTTTGGAATATAATAAATGTTCTATTATATTTTTACATATATTTACTTAAACCCGATAGTACTGGTATGGTAATTAGGTATACGGTATGGAGATTCAGTTGCGGATTTACCAACACACTGAGCAGATGTATTTTGGGAGCCTTTTTGGGCAGGTGGGATTTGTTTTATGCAAGCTAATAATTAAAATATTTTAAATTGATATATTTTAATAATATTAACATAATTATAATTATGTTCGAAAAATTTGGCGGCACACTTTGAAATCTGGCGGCACACAAAAGTGCCGCGGAACAAAACTTAGCAATTTAGATTGAAAATTTGTAAATCCACCACTGTGGAAAGTAGTTAAGCAATGTATAAAGAAGAACCATCATGTGATATAGGACTTGTTGTAATAGTTTCATATTAAAATAGGAAAAAGACTGATCACCAACTCGCAAGGATGGATCATGATTTGTGTCTCTGTTTTCTGCGTCTATTTCGGGGAAGACCCTCGTAATAGACACGCACGCAAAAAACACGTGTATGTACTTATGTACACGCGTTAGAAGTTATACTTTGGGGTAACAAGATAAAAATCTTAAAAAAAAATTCTCTTTCGCCTAAGGCATTATCTAACTTCAATGTGTCGGTTTTTTTTGACGGTGTGCGAGCGCATCGTAAAAATTTACTCTTATAATTTTTCCCTTAAAAACTATTTTAACTTATTTAAGGGTTCTTAAATCTAATTGACACTTAAGCCTAGTCGACCTATTGAACATTATTGGTAACAATTTATAAGTGTGAAACAAACTAAAAGGCTCATTTTGCCCTCAAGTGTGCAAAGACTAACATTTGGTTTACGCTTCTAATTATTAACTAAAATATATATGTAGTTACATATATACATATTTTAGTTTAATTCAAATAATAATAAAACATTTTTACTATTAAAAATCATTATATAATATATTATTTAGTGTAAAAATACCTTATAGTGTTCGATTTTGTGGGTCAATCGACTTTCTGCCGTTTCAAGCTGCTTCAATATGGATCCCACTTGAATACGTAAATCCTCTAAATGTTGTGACCAACATACAAAACAGAAATTCTGAAAAGAGGAAATAAAATAAAAAACCGTGGAACTTCCAAATTTGGTTAACTGTTAAATAATTTTACGTGACAACAAATCTGTGGCGCATGCATGCAAGCATGTAGCTTTTTACGTCTGGGCCTCATATTTATATCTCATTCATGATATAATACGAAGGTGGGTGATCAGCGTCCTGTGCTTGAGGAGGCCTTCGACATTTTGTTTCATTTTTCCTTCACCGTTCTAACTAATGTTAATTGTGCATATAGAAATAAAGTCCATTGCAAATTCGTACTGATGTCGAGAGTCGAGACATTGGGATCGCGTGGAATAAAAAATCATTATTGAGATCGGAATCGCTGTCGATAGTCATAACATGTAGGTAAGCCTTCTTTTCTTCTTCTAAGATTTTGAGGCCTGGTTTCCTTAATAGCGCACATACGGAAAAGGATGTCTTTTGGTCTACCCAGCCCTGATCTGAGCGCATGACCCCTTAACCGTGAGTTAGTTAAGCATATGAACACTGCTCTACTATATAAAATAAGCTATTATAATTTTCATATACTGTCGCGTTGACCACATACATTTTATTAGCTTTTAAAAATTCCACAGATTATATACATACGCACCAACTTGCAA
The DNA here is from genome assembly GCF_905147795.1 of Pieris rapae. Lineage (NCBI taxonomy): Eukaryota > Metazoa > Arthropoda > Insecta > Lepidoptera > Pieridae > Pieris > Pieris rapae. Next base: position 1,733,467 of record NC_059511.1, on the reverse strand, counting down.
TGTTCACAGAACGACGTATCCGAATTATCGCAGACGGTTTTGCAACTTGTGCATCTCGTTCCTGCTGCGAACAGGTCGACATTTTGGTATCCAGATGCGCTTGATGGAGTAGTTGGAGGTGTCGTACTAGACGTCTTATCGGCCTTTATACCCACCATATTTAATAAGGTGTCAATGTATAGGTTCGAAGGGAGACTTTCAACGAAGTTGGGGCCAGTCTGAATTCTGGTATGACAGAGGGGGCAGCTGACGACGGCGAGGTCTGGAATAAATTTTGCGTATTACTGTTGTATTGATTCTTTATTGAGTGTAACATATTGTAATTTTTTATTAGAAGATCAAAGAAAAACATCGATCCCTGAGAAAACAATAGGAGTTTTAAGATACAATATCCAAATTGCAACAATATGAGACTAACATCACATAACATGTAGTGATGAGCAGTGGCTCATCACTACATATTATAAAAAAAGTCGCTTTCTCTGTCCCTATGTCCCTTTGTATGCTTAAATCTTTGAAACTACGCAACGGATTTTGATGCGGTTTTTTTTATTAGATAGAGTGATTCAAGAGGTTTATATGTATAATAACATCCATTAAATAGTGGAGAAGTACCTTGTATTTTTGAGGTTTCTAATATGATGTCGTAAATAATTACATTTTTTCCGCTTACATTGCAAACGCAGGCTGAACCCTACGAGTTTTATCAAAATAATGCACTAAGTATTGTACACATTGAAAAGGTCTACAGAAAAGTCCATGATGACTATCTCTTATGGATAACCCACATTTTTATATACAACGTTCACAGATTTTCTGTAGTGTATTTAGTATAAGCATTGCACCCGTGCGAAGCCGGGCGGGTCGCTAGTTTATTTTATAAATTATAACGCAATACGGTGTAATCAGCCTTAAAGTTTGTTATACCAGAGTTCCAAATATTTGGAGTGCATTTTCTAAGGCGACAATAATCTGTGACTAAATTTATTAATGGCGCCAAATTTTTATATATTGGTATAATTTATCTGTGAGAAGATTGACCAATTTTTAAGTTATATACATAATATACGAAAATGTATTTTTTTCATAGTTTTATTTATCCATTAACTTGTAAAACGGAAGCAATAATAATAAACATTTTGGTTCAGCTAAATTTATCCATGATATTCGATATCGATTTATAATAAAATATATGTTTTTACTGTTATCATTAAATTACTTCCTTTCGAACAGTGTTTCATTGTATTTATGACTTGTAGTTTCAAGTATCTAAAAGTTACACAAAAATAGCTTATAGAATTTAAAAATAGCTAAAACGAAATCAATATTACCCAATAAGTGAATTATTACTAGTGATTACATAATTTTGTGTAGGTAGTCTAATTCTTAATTTTTTTTTATTAAGTTCAAGATTCTGAGTTGACTTAGCATGACTTCGATAACCCAGTTTGACATACAGTAGTTGTAATTCGCGATATTATATATTATATATACGGGCAGGAGGCTCACGTGATCTTAAGTGATACCGCCGCCCATAGGCACACTCAATGCCAGAGGGCTCGCGAATACGTTGCCGGCCTTTTAAGAATTTCCGAACGAATTCGACGTAGGAACCTGACGTACCAATCAACAGGAAACTCACTCGTGAGCCCTCTTGCGTAGTGTCCAAAGTCTGCTATACTTAACATCAGATGAGCCTTCTGCCCGTTTGCCCCCTGTACTATAAAAATAAATAACACTGCTTACCGGCTACGTAGACTTTGAGGCAGGCCAAGCAGAAAGTATGTTGACAAGGTAACATTTTCGGTGTGTTCAGCAGTTCCAGGCAGAGTGCACATTGTACGAGATCGTTTATTCCATTAGCTGGAAGTCTGAAAATATAAAATCGAATTAAAACCACTTCTAGAACTCTCTATTAATTTTATGCTTCTATATCATGACGCATTTTTATTTGAATTATAGCAGAATATATAATAATATGGTGTCATATTAATAAATCGTACACGTCATGAATTTTAACAACACTGTAATAAAACGCGCGAAAACAGATTGATAAAAAACCAGAAATTTATTTGTTGTTGATGTTCATATGTTTTATCTTCGTAATTTGAATAAATCTCTTTACTTTATTTAAATAAACATTATATCATTAAAATCAGTGTCACTCGTTGACAGTGACAGTTTAAAACATTTAAAAAAGGAATTATTATCAGTAAGATAGTTCTTTTGTATCTAAAACCGTAAACAATCCTTAAGTATTGTCACATTAATGTTAGTGTAGCACATAAATAAAAGTATTTAGTTACTGGGCATGTCGTTACAGCCTATTATGTATTCGATTCGCGATGTTTGGCGAATGTTAACTAAGTGAAATGCATTTTTAAAGGCTCTTGGCAAATGCATGGAGATCTTCGCGTAATGTAGGCGCCGTTTCTTTATGACTTTCCCTGTTAATTTTTTATTCCATTGTATTCGTTGTGAATTACTTGGCAAACTTGTCAGGGCTGTTTTAATAGATTGATTTATAGCTGCATATTTTAGTTGAAATATTATACAATATCCTAACAGCGAGTTGTATTTTATTTCGGCCATACAATAACATAGTAACATAGAAGGCAAAAACGTGACTGCTTACCAACCAGATGGACCTAACAAATGAAAGACTCATCGTCCTCAACTATACACTGACAAAAACAGCGCTGCAAAGAAACCGGTGGAAACAGATAGGACGCTTCAGATGTTTCTTGCTGTCTACAACGCTCAGACATGTGATACCGATTGAAGAGAGAGAGATAATAATATATTTCACATAAGAACGTGACCATAATAATGAAAAAAAATAGAACTAAGTAGAAAAATGTGTTATATTTTTCACAGTTGCATTTTTGTTTTCTATAATTCTATAATCTATACGAGCCCGTTATTGCTACATTAATAATATTGTTTAAATTTTTTTTAATTTAAGATGTTAAATTATTTTAGCACTGACACGGTTGGTATGAGTTTGCATACGCTGTGGTATTAAATATTTTTCAGATAGTGGCAGCCCTCAGTCGATTAATTGGGAAAATGCATAATCAGACATTGACGTATAAAAGTACACCATCATTATCTTTCGATTTAACGTTTACTTTCATTCTATTGTTTTACATTTTAACTTTACTTTTACTCTTAAAAGACATAGATTATAGAACTGATTCCTTTTTATTTAACTAACATAGACACATATATTATCTAATATCATAGATCACAATTAGATTTTATAGGTTAAGAGGACATAATGAAAAGGATACGGTACTGGGCCTAATTTTATTCATATTATTCTTATGATATATATATAGCTACATAATTTTTAATATTACAACATTGAAATTTTCACTTACGAAAACATAAGTTATTGGTTTTTCTACAAATTACTAGGGAATAATTACTGAAACATATTGACTATATTTCAATAATTATTTCAATCAGTTCAAAAATATAATGGAAAACTAAAATCACTCTAAAACATTTTTTAACAATCTAATTAGCTGTGGGGCGTGGGGCCTACGGTAGGAAACACTTAGTCTACCCCCTCTATTCAGCGATACACCTATAAAACAGGTACCCAGGATATGTACGTAATTTTTTAGATTTAAGAGTACGTTGCATAGACATAGACCAATTTCCATAGACATCTGCAACACCAGCTTGGCGTTACCGATTTTAGGGAACACTCTTGACTCATATATTTTGAAATATGTGTACGAATTTCCACTACGCAAAATGTGACAGTTGAAATTGCCTTGGTTTTAGGTTAAAACACTTTATTTCTCAAGAAAGACAAAAAATACCACTTACATGAGAATAATACTTTAGATTAACATTACAACTTAAAAGTAAAAGTAACCAAAGAAATATAAATTAAAAGTAATTCTAATAAATGATTTTAAAAGTATTTTTACCTAACATATTCACTTTGAATCAATTAATTTATGTATTTTTTTTTGTGGGTAGTTTATTGTACAGCTGTGCGTAGGTAAACATATTTAGCCGTAGTTCGTACGTATTTTAGGTAATTCAAAATAACGAGTTCGACGTATTAACGGAACAATTTGTTATCAAAACTTACTTCGTGGACTTATCAATCGATGTGGACCTGGAGGGAACAGGTGGCGACAAAATCGGGCTGCTTTGCGTCGGCGCTGATATTGAATGATCATTCTTTTGACTGTTCCACCGCTTGGTGCTGAACAGGCTCGGCTTTTTCTTTAATTTTTCCGACATAACTTCTTGACCACTAATTGCGAAATGATATTTCTTATCGATTATCAGGCGGTATCGCCTTGCAGCGATTTTTCGATTAAAATCGATTAGATAAGATACTTTAGGGTAATTATTATGTTTCTATTTTGTTTATTGTTTCTGCATTCTTTTAGTTCTTTATTTAAAGCAAGTATTCGGTGAAATTATTCAATTTATTAAACGTAAAAGATTGTCTGTTATTACTGTATCTTAAATTACATTATATTTGTTTTAATACTGTCTGTAGTGAGCGAATGGAAGGGTCGATTGTTTTTAGTATCACGGCTAGAAATATGTGTCGCCTCGAATCGAAGTTGCAACTGAAACCAGGTCATACCGCTAGTCTAATTGTAAACGGCGCCATCGCTAGATAATTGCTTTTGATATAGATAATAATTATTCCACAAGTGTTAAACACATTTAAGACAGTAATTCAAAGGAGGAATTAATTGAAAATATTATTTTTTAGATTAATAAACATACATTTGCACTCGACAATTAAAATATTTTTTACATAATGTATAATTTGCTCGTATTTCGTATTGATAGTAATAATAAAGTTTCCACCAATACGACGAAAAAAGAATAAGGTCTTAAAATAGAATTAAGGTTGCCCGATGTCCGTACGTTGCTGCGAGTAAAAAAATCTGCCACTTGAGCAAATTCTGTAGATATTTAAATGAAAGAAATATCAATATGGTTTCAGCGATAAATGCGTGCACAAACCAAACGCACGCTTAGGCCGACATAATATTGTTATTTTGTGTGTGTTTTTGTTTGTAGTAAATTATATGTCTATGTCTATGACAATGACTCATGTTTTTTTATCGAACGTATTCACGTAATTTTTTTTTATTGAAACAAAAACAATTGGAGTTAAGTGTCACGACCATCGCATATATTTTTTTTACAAAATTTTAGCTTTTTATGTAGAGGGAAAGTGTGCTTATTTTTAGGTTATCATTTACGACACATTATAACGGTTTACAAAAATAAAAGTATAAATCTTATACATTTTTAAATGAGCAACGGTTGCTTCGAGACGTGTGAAACTTAATAAATACAATGAAGATGTTCGCAAACACATCGGTGCAGTGGTATGCCTATTCCGACTAAATGTCGCCCTAGGTTAGAACTAAAATACTATACTACAACAAATACCATTAAAGTTTTTGTTGTACACTCGGTTTGAGAGGTAATTTCAAACCTTCAAAAGCATTAATTTCCAATATACAGTGTAATACATAGCATAAATAATAATAAAAAAATATAAAATATGGACTAATGGATGGATGGAAATTTTAAAATGTTTAGTCCCTGTGGCTGTGTGTGTGTACCTTTATTGCTAGGAGTATCTCGCAGTATTGTAAATATTTATTCATTGAAGTAAGTACTAACTTATCCTCTCTTTTGAGGCTCACGGCTCAAGAGTCTTTACTCCAATATATTTTTGGTATTTCAATTATAGTCACGCTTGGAGTTTATATATCGTTTTACAGTACTGGGGTATTTTATTCAAAGAATTTGAATTCTTGAGTCATGGGTTCAAGAGTACGGGCGCTAATTAAGATGGTATTCTCCAACAAGTATTTACAATACAGCCAGGAAATACTGCCAGAATTAAAGGTACACTGCCACATCCAATTTCTTTTAATTTAATATTTAAAATCTTTCTATATAAATGTAATTTGAAATTTCAGGAAAGGGGGAGACACCCAAGTTTCCATCACTGCAGTACATATTACTCAGGTTATTGTATTACTAACCTCTCGAAAACAGCACACATGACACAATGTATGAATAATTAGCGAAATGTCAAAGGTCTGCTTTATGTCAGTTCCTATACAGTAAGAAATAGTTGGTATTTTTGTTATTATTTTTATCCATTCCTGTATAACAGCAAGAGCAGTATTGGCCTAGTGCATTCAGCATGCCTCTCTCATCCCTGAAGTCGTAGCTTCGATCCCCGGCCGTGCACCAATGGAATTTCTATATGCGTATTTCACATTCGCTCGAACGGTGAAGGAAAACATCGTGAGGAAACTGGCTTGATTTAAACCCAACCCACCTAACCGTCGACCGTGTGTGCCAGGCACTAGGAGGCTGATCACCTATTTATGATCATGAACCAGATACAGAAATCTCAGGCCCAGACCTGAAATTGTTGTAGCGTTTTTTATAAATGTAAATTGTTACCGCGTTGAAGTGATCTGTCAGCTGTCAAATAAAAATATTATAATTATGCGCGGCACATGGATCGTTTTTAAATTTTTATTTTCATTTTCTGTCCACCCGTGGTATTAACCCACAGACATTGACAATCATTCTGCGACTAATCACGTCCCACACATTACAAGAATATATCTGTGTTCTAGATTTATGTCAATTAGTCTAACGATCAAGAGGCGCAGGAAACGCAGTATAAGGGATAAATTAACTGTCTGAAGGTAAGTAGATAATCTGTCAACTTAACGTACTCATTTAGACACCAAGCTGGTACGGTTACATTCGCCCAGGTCACGCAGACATTTCTGTGACTGTTTTTTTCTTTTATATTAGATATATTTATGGGATATAGGACTAAAACCATTTTGATTTATTTTTTTATGTTACAGGAGGCCCAATGTTAGGTGATACTGCCGCCCATGGACACTCGCACTGTAAGGTTTAAACACAAGCCGATGAATTTTAAGAAAAGCATTGTTAGTCGCCTAACCTAACTGTTAAGCTGCTGACCTGAGCCTAACTAAGCTGTTTAACTGGTATTTTTGCTAAGTAAGTTAAAATTTACTAATATTTTTATGGTAATTTAATTTTTTGTAATATTTATAGTTACCATAACTGTCATGTATTTAAGAAAAGATATCTTGTAATATGTATATACTGTTGATTTAGCATTTTGTATGATGTGGTGAACTTAAAAAAAAAGATCTCTGAAATAAGAGATCTCAGCACTGTCATTAACATACGTCCTCAGTCGTCAATACTTTTGAAACTTCTACTATATATTTTCTTTAGCTCTTCGACGCTGTCAAAATGTCAAACTTCATAGAGAAAATATGTTTTGACAGCTCTTGAAACTAGGTTTAAGTCGAATTGGGCCTCATAGACAATGTTATCGAGGTGGTCAAAATGATAGACTATTGTCTTGTATCTTGTCTATTGTTCATAAATAAGGTGATTGCAACTGGTTTGTTTCCCTACATTTTATTCATATCGAAAACAATACACATACATATTGGTACATACATAAAAATACAACATTATCTTGCGTTTGTGTAATAAATATTTGCCGGTTACGGCTGTGTATTTATATTCTATGCCCGTAAACCTAATAGTTGTATTGTGCCAAGAAAATTGTCGTTTTCTTGTCAATTACAGTATTACTGCGGTAATACTTGTCTAAATCGCAATATATTAATTATGTTACTATATAAGAGGGAGGTTTTGTTGTTTACATATGTATATTTATTTGCAATACCAATTACAAAAACACAGATTTTTAGTGCAATTTTTCTAACAATGCACCGTGCTCGTGCAAAAATTACCCATACTTTTCAGTCATACACTATGGTATAGTAGTTAAAAAAAATAAATAAATAAAATAAAAAAAAAATAAAAAAAAAATAAAAAAGCCTTTTTATTTCCTACAAATATAACTATTTACATTGGCCCATCTCCAAACGCTTACTTATCTAATTAAAATTAATACCATCTTATTTTATTTATTGTTATTATTATACTACTTATATAATATTTGCTACTATATATATCCTATTTACTACTAGATAATATTTACTATTACATTATTTTATTGTATTATTAGCTGGCTTGGTTAGATTTTAGTATACTTAAATAATATAATTTGTAGGAACCCCATTATTGGGTGAAGGCCTCCTCCAAAGATGCCCATTTGTATCTGTCCTGTGCAGTCTGTTTCCAGTTTGGGCTGGCTACTTTTTTGATCTCATCATCCCAACGAGTATGTGGTCTTCCTCGATTTCTTTTACCTTGAGGTCCATTCCAAAAGGTCACTTCTGTGGTCCATCTTCGGTCTTTAAGCCTCGCGACATGGCCAGCCCATCTCCATTTAAGTTTTTGTGCGTATTTCAGTGCGTCTGTAGCTTTGGTTTTTGATCTTATTATTGTGTGTCGTATTTTGTCTGATTTCTTTAGTTTAAGCATGCTGCGTTCCAGTCCTCTTTGACAGGTGGTGATAAGATTTTTTACTTTTGAAGTGAATTTCCAGGTCTGGCAACCATAAGTCAAACTTGGAAGAAGGTTAGAATTCATAATTTTTGTTTTTATGGTAATAGGCAGGCCACTTTTAAAGATTTCCTTTAAACACCAATATTTATTCCAAGTTTGTTGTATTCTTCTTTTCACTTCTAGTTCGTTATTTTTCGGATGAAAACTAATTTGCTTACCTAGATAGATGTATGAATCTGTATATTCGAGTGGCACATTATCTATTGTTAATATTCTTCTCCGCCGATTTGTCATTGCCATAGTCTTAGCGAGATTCATTTTCAGACCCACCTTGATACTAGCCGAATGTAAAGTTTCTATCATTTGTTGTAACTGGGTGCTGGATTCTGATAACAGCACTAGGTCATCTGCGAATCTTAAGTGACTTATGTATTTGTCTTTTATATATAGGCCTGACTTACTCCAATCTATCTTCCTGAAGATAGCCTCCAGAATTGCTATGAATATTATTGGAGATAAGGGGTCGCCTTGCCGTACGCCTCTTTCTATAGTAAAACTTGGTCCTAGAGATTCTAGCTTAATTTTGCCCGTGTTGTTTTTGTATACGCTCTTTATGACTTGTATGTATACGTCTTCAACTCCCTGCTGTTTTAGGCTTTCCCATATACTTACATGTGTTACTGTATCGAATGCTTTTTGATAGTCAATAAACGCTATGTATAGCGGTCTTTGTTGTTCTTGGTACTTTTCGATGATTTGTTCAAGTGTGTGTATATGGTCCACAGTTGAGAAACCTTTCCTGAAGCCTGCTTGCTCTATTGGTTGTTTTAATTCCAATGTGCTGCTGATTCTTTTATTTATAATGGCTGAGAAGAGTTTGTAGAGGCTCGGGAGTAAGCTTATTGGTCTGTAGTTGCCAATATCTTTCGGATCACCCTTTTTATAGATGAGTATGATGTCCGATTCAGACCATTGTATGGGCGTTTTAGTCTTTTGCAGTATTAAGTTAAATAGTTCCGCTAGTGGTCCAGCTAATGTTTTGTGTGCTAGTCTTAATACTTCATTTGTTATGTTGTCCGATCCAGGGCTTTTTCCCAGTTTTAAGCTATTTATTGCTTCTTGGACTTCCATTTCGTCCACTGGTTTTATACTTATTTCGTCGTTATTTTCGTTGGTGCTTGAGATGTTATTATTTTGGATGTTATCACTGTATAACTTTCTATAGAAATCTGTCGCCGCATTGATAATGGCAGTGCGCTTGCACAAAGTTCTGTTGTCTTTACTTAATCCTCCTATCCAGGTTTTGTTCGTTCTAAGTTCCTTAAAGGCCTTCTTTGTGCTTCCTGTGTGTTGTAGATGTCTTTCTATAGTATTTTCTCTGTATTTAGCGTAATCTCTTTTTATGTATTTATTTGTCACTTTGTAGAGGGCGGAAAGCTCATTTCTCATTGATCTCGATTTATTATTTCTTTCTTGTAGTTCTTTTCTTCTTTTTAGTAATAGAGCGGTGCGATCTGATAGTATTTTGTGGTGTTTGTGTGGCTCTCTTCCCTTTTCTCGAGCTTTTTGCAAGCTTTGGCTAATAGCATTTACTATTTTGTCGTGATAAGGTATAGTAGTTATACGAATGCAAAAAGTGGCCTTATCTTAGTTATATTTTATTTTAAGAGGTCAAAGTCCAACAATGCGTTTGTGCGTGCAAATCACTCCCAATTCCGAGAGTCAAATTAACGTATACACATTATATCGGCTAGTTTCATCTCGCTAAACGTGATTCGAAATTCAAACTACGAATGCTTTTAGCAAACGAGAAAGTATGAAAAATTCGTTGTTCCAAAAACAATAGAATTATGTTAACGGCGTGTTTAAAATTCACGTATTTCTAAAACAGGAAATGTGCGTGGATAAACATGACGTGCCCTTGTCAAAAGTGCATACAAATCTCGGTGTTTTCACCCCGAAGTGGGCATGTGGGCTAAATAGTTAATTACCACAACAATACTGCAGTAAAATGCATTATTTATATTGCTTAGTGCATGGGTGGCACATGTTTGAGTTTCCATATTTAAATTTTGAATTACATGCGTTTTATTAACGTTGTTCTAACGGATGTTGACTTTTATATAGTTATTTATGCAAGACGATTTATCCTGGCTTGATTTTTTAATTCGAAGGAGGTTGTACTGACGTGGAACTGACTGAGAGAATAACATAAATGAGGTTATACTGTTCTTACGATCAAATTATCGAGTGTCTCCTTTGGCTACCATTTCATAACACATTTAAATCAATTTTCGTCGAAGTACTGTTTAGTGTTTACCACTGAGCTGCAAGTCAACAGTAGCTGTAACAATGAACATTGACCACGCCTTATCAATGTAAAATGATGTAGCATACTTGCTGAATCTTCATACTCATTCACAATATAAATAACTTTAACTATTAAAACGTTTTCATAAATTCTTGCACCAAAAGAATTCTGCGTAGTAATATATATATTATTACCAAAATATAAATACAACTTGGCACTTAATACATAAAAATATATCTAATAACTAACCTTAAAATTTAATTATTAAAAAATATTATTAAAAGGAGTCCCTTTAGGCAAGCTTCCGAAGATACTGGCAGCGTTCCCCCTTTAAATTGCTAGACTAATTCTTTGTGCGAGGTAGCTGCCAGCTCTTCGTTCTCCTGTGATGTCGACTTACCTTTTTGATAATTCCCTAAAAAGCTTTAATGCGCTAGGACCCCACGGACCAAGGGTCTCGACACCGAATGGGACAAAATCATATTCAGAGCCTAGACCCCTGTATTTGCAGACTTTAGCTTATACGAACTTTTGATATACTTACTTATCTTTTTGGTAATTTGCCAAGATTTGTTTTTTTACCACGGACTACTCCAACAATTCCCGTTATCTAATGGGAGATGTCTTCATCAGTGTGTAGACTTTAAGGTAAGTAGGTAGAGGACCTATTTGCAGAAAGGGCGGATAGGAGGCTCATCAGCTGATGTTTTGTGTTTCCACTGCCGATAAACACTCTCATGGCTTTGTTTTCAGCTGGCAATAGTCTGTTGCCGGTCGTTAAAGTATTAGTACGCTGTAAAGTATATTAACCATCTAAATTCCTTCTAAAGAGCCTTAAGATGTCGTTCTAAGGGCCTGTTTCACAATGTATGGATAAAGTGCCAAATAGCTATGCAACATAAATTATTCGAAAGATAAAAGTTCCAAATAAGATACTTCGAATTTCATGACGTATAGCGCTATCTGACAGTCGTGAAATGTAAAAATACTATTTATCATACCAATAAGTAACAAATAGCTTATTTGGAACTTATCCGGACATTGTGAAACAGGCCCTAAGCATTCTATCTATGAAATAACCGACTGGCAAGACAATGGCCAACGATCACCACCAGGGCTAACGATCGAAAACAAGTTTCCAGAGGCAGACAATCAAGAATTTGAATCAATTCAAAATCCTTTATTAATTTAGGGAACATAATGTACACTTATAAATGTCACTACAGATATACATATTAAATGCTTCTAATGTGGGCTTAGACGGGTGAGAAGAACTGGCAAGGAACTCTCCGCCGCGTATTTTTCTTGTCGATTCTAGGTCTTTGATTTGAGAACTGGCAGTTAATATAGAGATTTGTGAACCGCCCGGGCGTCGAACCCAAACCATTGGCTTACTACTCAGAACAGGTGACGCCACAGTTAACACGCAAACCACAAAGATTATACGAAAAAAGCAATTGTTTTTAAAATTGATCGAGTATGGTCTTGATTATTTATTTTAATAAGATTAATTATTATTGTAACACAGTGTCTCGTCTTTAATATTATGAATTTAGAACAAATTAGATATTCCTAGTATTTATAACTGGGTAGTTCCCATTAGGTTCTAGATTTTCCAGTTTATTTTATTTCCTTGAACTTTCTCTACGTGTACATTTAAAGTTAAACGAAGCTGTTATCTTTTAAGATAACATTCAAATTGATTATAAGACCATAGTTGAAACGAATTTTTCTTCAAATAATATATAATATAATGTTTGAAGAGTTTTATTTCTCTATTAAAAATGTTATTTTTTTAAGTTCGCTATATATACGGCATTATTTAGTTAAGAGGCTAGGCTTTTGATTGGACGCCTTATAAAGTAGTTGGCTACGACATGGTGACGACTTACGCCCAAACCTAATAACCTATCTTAATCCTTTTTTGCCCAACTAAGATAGACATCTTAATCCAAATATTCATGGAAGTGTGCCAATAAACAATCGACGGATTGTAAAAGCCATCTGTCACAGATAGTCACAGTTCCACTGTGCCAATAAACTATCTTAAGATTTTAGTACGGTTTTATTTACTTTATTTGATTTATATTGATTATCAAATATGAAGGTGAAGAGTATTAAAATAGTAAATGTATTGTCTTCGTAGGGTTTGGTAATTGGGATGCAGATAGGAGGATAGAGATCGATCGACTGCCACGGTCTGATATCACATTGTTTTTAACCTGAGATTGTGGATTAATTATTGGGTCCCGAACCCATTGCAAAAACATTGCATTCTGATGAGTTGAATCCAACGTTTAATGTTGGCAACACTGGCAACAAGTGTGTCTTATTCAATAAAAACACATTCGTTATAAACCCTTAAACTTTCGGTTTCATAACCGTCACGTATGCTCCAGATAAGTTATACAATCTTTATCTTTTGATTGCAGTTTTGGAGGTTTCCCTTTCTTTACTTAAGCGCGGTCCAGAATGTTTATGTCGATTAATGTACGCGTTCTGCGAATGAACGGTTTAAAGCGAATGGGTCGTCAATGTTTCATTAATTGAATGGTGAATGGAAACATACATAAAGTAATAAGGCAAAAGGCAGCCGCACACACACACAGCAGTTGCTGTCTTTTTAATTATTTTAATTGTACTCAAACTACAGTATACATACATTAATAACGTTTATTAAAACCTCCTAATGCTGCTCCATAATAAACTACCCACAAATATAAAAAACTATTTCTTCTTTTAATGAAAATAAAACAACCAGTTCTTAAGAATATTACACAAAAATAACTATTTTAAAATACAAATTTATTTCTCTAAGATGAGGCCTCTGTCTGGGAGAATCAACTAATTTCCTTATTTTAATTATAAATATATAACTATACACTTCTTAAACTGTTATTTTTTAACAATTAATTTGCATAAGATTGATAAGCGTGTTTAAAATATACAGTTTTAAATTACTATATTTCTTTATCAAACATATGCATTAATAACTAGCTGTCATATTTCCATTCCCAATAAATGAAACCATATATTCCCAATAGTTTCTGATAAACTATTCAGCTATATAAGTATAGATTCTAAAAAAAAATCCACAATTAAATCCTGAGCAAGTCACGCAAGTAGCAGGAAAAACCGCCGCTAACCCAGTGGCCAACTCGCGATACGCACTCGGCCTTCATTCTATACTTGTGCCGCCGTCTCAGCGCCCGTCATGAACTAACCTCTACCATGGAGCGCCTATCACCCCTTGGTGCGCGTACGCATTGTCTCATAAGGAAAGCTAAGGACACCACTTGCATCCCAATTAGCGAAGAGAGTTTTGCCGGCAAGTGAAAACCAATACGATACCACTGTACTTTGAACGTTCGGAGGGCGCTATTGTCTGGATTAAGGAGTTGAAAGTGAAATTGAGAAAATTACCGCGTTACGATCGATTAATTGTACTTTGATAACGCGATTTGTGTTTGTGAATTGTGTCAATACGGATATTAGGTGAGTATCATATTTATTATATTATTAAGTTACAATAGAACTTAAATGCAATAAAATAATTTCCTTATAATTCTTTGAGAGATGAAAAAAAAACAATGCGATTCTCGCAACTTAAGAAATAGTTCAGTGAATTACTTAACCTGGTGGCCCCCGTTTGAATGACAGGTTTTTGTCATACTACCTACTTTAAAACGAGTTTCATTTAATAACAGTAAATTATTTTATTTAATTTTTATTTCGAGAATACTGTTAGCAAATGCAATTTATTTTATTTATTTATTTATTAAAGTTCACCACATCGTGTATAATTATATATTTTTAAAATCTATATTTTCTAAAATATATGACAATTATGGCTAGCATATTTGCTTCAAAACATAAAATACATTACACTTCCAATTTTAGATTTAAACAGCGCATTAGGTTTCATAACAATGCTTTATTTTTTAATTGATCAGCCCGCTACCATCTGTATAAGTAGTGTTTATTCTGTTACTTGAACGAAGAATTTGAATGAGAAGTGCAATCTTATAATTAATCTCACTTTAACAATTTAATTTAATTTACATTTATATTATACATATAATATATTTGGTATAATAGGAAAATATATAATTATAAAAATTATCGTCTTAATTATGTTTATAAATAAACGAAATATCTTAGTAAAATCATGCGATGATATCCAAAATATTATCATAACCATTTCACTAATAATTTGTTAACAGGTAGTAGTAGAAGTACAGTAGATATCCCAGTTTTATAAACCATTTTCATAAGCGAAATAAATAATTATGAACCAATATACAGATTTCGAACGCACTGTTACAAATTAGACTATTTCTGCCCTAATTATATGAAATAATAATAATATAGTCTTGTTTTATTTTCATATCCTTAATTTGCAATTCAAATGTTGTTAGTAATTACTTATAGCTACATTGTTAGTCGCTTGTGGATGTGGACCCCTCTGGGGCTTTTTTTTCAAAAATGCGCTTACGCAAGCCTGCCATCGAGCTTGATACTGAGACTGTGGGGCTGGGTCTGCACTCAAAGGCCTCTGCTATTCAGACAGGCAGCGTGACCCACATTTCAGCCGCTCACACGTCAAGATGGGCCCTCGGGGTTCTCCAGGTCTTCTACCCAAGAGACCCGGGCTTATATCTGACATAGAGAGCTAAATCACCACCTACAGTTCCGGGCCACTTGAACCGCTTGACCTTGAACCGCCGGCCAATCTACGGTCAACCCCAGGTCTCTCCCGCAATCAATCAGCAGCCGCCTTCTGCTCACAGTAGGCTTAGCCAATATAAATCCCGGTAAAGTGAGGTCTGCCTCTATGACTGATACCAGGTCACGACGGTGGTCCAGGTGACTTATTCAGCCACCATGGGTGAAAGCCTCCTCCAATCCTTTTCAGATGGCTCCATCTTGGCCAATAGTCGGCTAGTCTGCTACGTCATCAGACCACCGGGTTTTCCCGGTGATCCCTTACATTATGTTCTCTTAAATGTCCATGTAGTCCTGCTATCGTCTTCATATCGTACCATCCTATTCAGAGCTTGTGATAGAGAATGGTTTGCGTTTAATTTTTTTGTGTATTAATGTAGTTATGATAAATGTTATAATTACGTATTAGGTTAGTTAGTAAGCGAAAGTTTTACATAAGACTGAATTAAAACTAAAAACTGCGGGCAATCGACTGGAATAGAATTCCACTCAAAAAACAAATGAAACACGTAACGTTTATTATTCGTAAGTTAATTTCGTAGCATTTTTATTAGTTTGTAAAGAGTGCTTTTGATTAAAACTAAGTTAAATTTGAGGCATATATCCTGGAGATCTTTGCCTAATAATGGTTGATGGCTAATTTACATATCGAAAATAATCAATATAAATATCTTTATTCATATAGGTAAACAAGTACACTTATGAACGTCAAAAAAATAAAATCATTGTAATTTGACAGATGATCAATGTTTTGCCAGGTATAATGTATTTAATTTTATTTTAGCACTGGAGCGTTATTGTAAAATTTTGCACATTTTGAAAGTTATATTATCTTTTGAAAGATTTTTTGA
Organism: Pieris rapae; assembly: GCF_905147795.1. NCBI lineage: Eukaryota > Metazoa > Arthropoda > Insecta > Lepidoptera > Pieridae > Pieris > Pieris rapae. The sequence goes on along the minus strand of NC_059511.1, from coordinate 1,717,087 downwards.
TTACGCTGTCCTGAATATTTCATTCTAATTATATGTAATGTATATATGTAAAGATAAAACTATGTGCAATGTATACAAAGTTTAAAAGGTAATTTTAAAAATCTTGTCGCTTCTATTTATTTATTTCACATTTCTACAGCTTACTTAAATTTTATTAAAAAAAAACAAGTATACTTAATATATAGGTAAAACGGAATAATAATATGTATATATAAAATAAATACTTCATACCTAATAAGGCTATGCTGTGTTATGAACTTGGCGATTAAAAGAGCGACGGAGAGTTTGCAGTTCTCATCCATTCTACGTCTTGATTTGAGAACTGGCAGTAAAGATAAAATTGGAAGCATTTCATAAATTCTTTATTGACGTTCATAAGTGTACATTGTGTTCTACATGAATAAATCATTTTGGTTTAGAATTTGATGGTGTTAAATTTAGGGGATGTACATGAAGGTGTTTATCAAGTGTGCTCATGATACAGGGGATTTATCGCTATGGGTATTGTTAAAACGCCCCTTACATTCCACGTTAGCTTAAACAAGTCAAGGGTTAAATATGTATTGTATGTCCGGGCTACGCGATACAAAACTGAGTTTAACGCATTTTTTTGTGTTGATGTGAAGAACTATCGTATTAGTAGCATGTCTAGTTTAGTTTGTGTGAGGATCTGGTAATCTTTCGCCTTCTACCGCATGGATTTAGCTCCGATACCGCTATTACTACAGATATTGAAATAGCTTTAGAAGTATTGTACGCTTTGACTGAGCTACGGTATTGTCACAGTGCGGTTACAATAAAAGTGGCCACAACTTAAAACAATAAACAATTTGGACACAAACAACGATTTATATCACAAAGCGCTGTAAATCAAACATTTAGGGCACGCTTTCTTCATGAAGTATAGTTAAACAAAATAAACAAAGGACGCGTAAAAACGGTTTTTTAGTAAATTTTTAAATTTGGAATGCTAGAAAAGGGTTGTCACTGCTTACTTTATTAATGAGGAATTAAAATTCGCTAACGTGGAATTTAAGTTATAGTCAAATTAATTTAAAATTAAATATAATTAATATGGCATTTAAAAAATAGGAAAAACTATTTTCTGTTATCCATGCCGCCAAAAATTACCATAATTTCACAAAACAAAAACTGAGACTGAAAAACAAATGACTGAATTTGAAATTCAATTGACACGACTTTGAAATAAGTTATTTGAATTTCCAATTGCGCGCAAATTAATCAGTAAATGCTGGTTATAGTATCTCCATTACATACGTAAAATCCTAGAATAAATAAATATGTAATCACACGTCTGAACATATGTGGTGAAATACCCTTTGTTAATAATATAATGTAAGTATTTCTAAATTTGCCAAGCAGTTTTTAAGTAATAAATCTTTCCTCCTCATAATGCTATTACATTTGTAGATATATTATTATATCAAACGAACACAACAGTGTATACTGTATATATCAAGTCTATTTTACCATGACTCGTCTATTAAGATACAAAAAAATGTTATATAATAGCCTATGTTATGTAATTTAATACATATTTTTTCCTTTACTCACAGTGGTTGCCTGGAAGAGATCGCTCGAAAGCGATAAGGCTGCCAGTTGCCCTCCTTTTCATTTAATTATGTTCAATTTTTATATTCTAAGTATTAATAAATAATCATAAACTAATAAAAGTACTTATAAAAAGGACATATTTGACCGTTTATTTAGTAGGCTCCAAAGTACTGGACCGATTGGAAAAAATGTTTCATAATTATAATTATAGATTATTCCTGATGAAATAAGCTGGAAAATATGTCTTATCAAAATAGAGAACTATGAAAACCTTAATCATGTAACCCACAGAGTGAACAAAAATTACAAAAGTCAAATAATAAGAAATAATGAGAATAGACAATAGAGCAAAGTGATGTACCACCTTGCCATGTAACAGCTTTATTAAGTACATCACAAGCGCGAATTCTCGGCGTACTTTTAGCTCGTTTTAGCCTATAGAACCAAGAATAAATAAAGTTGGATATATGAGTGGATAAAATATTATTGTTAATAAAATCAATATGCCGTCTTGACAGGATTGAAAGTTTAAAAATTCTGTTAAGTTTCAGTTTTAAGATGCTACATATTAAACACAGTGACGTTAAATGCGAAAGCTGCATTTGAGTTGCATACTAATGCTTTCGTGATAACACTATCAACACATCTAATCGATATTCGATTTTCAAATACGAATTTGACAGTTCACGTTTATCGAATAACAAATAGATGTGATTCGAAAATTTCTTGGCAACAATCTGGGGTTTTAAATTTATGCGCGTTTTTTGGGACACTACCAAATTTCTCGCAATTTTGCTTCTTCATAAAATTCATCAGTGTAGTCGTTGTTTATCAATAGAGTTTTCTTTATTTTGAGCTTCTTAAGCGATCAAAGTATTACTTCTAAAAAATACCTACAATTGTTTTTTTAAGGCTTAACAATTTATAATAATATTGTTGTTTTGAGAGGTTTATTAATCAAGTTCAAGGTTTAGTTTTAGGTCCTTCAATTACGATGCGCCTGATAAAGTCGTAAGGGAAACCCTGAAATAGTCATTCATTCACTCATTTTTTTATTTAAATGAGTTACCAAAACTTACAAATTATAATAAATTGTTGTCAAATGAATAAACAAATGTTTTTTTAATTATCATTTGTAAAAATTCAAAATTCAAAATTCAAAATTTATTTATTCATGTAGGTAACAATGTACACTTATGAACGTCAAAAAAAGAAATAAATACAACCAAAAATATGGCGATTAAAATGAGTGTCCGAGAGATTCTTGCCAGTGAGGTGGCATAGCCTTCAAAAGTGTACAAATTCTTCGGCAACACTAACGCGTCTATGGGCGGTATCAGTTATCATCCGATAAATCTGTTGTCCGTTTGATTATGTTCTACAATAAATGTAAATTCATGAGTCTATGTTCACAAAATGTATGAGTTTAAAATTCTTCTTAGGAAGGAACATAAATATATACTTATTTATTTATGAATTTAATTAATTTAATAAATTACTTGAGTAAATCGTATTATAATTAAATACTAATTAAAAAAGCAAGCAACTAGCGGCTATGTCATTTTTGATTAATCTCTTTCAGGCAACTATTAAGAAAAAAAATAGATAAGGCAAGCAAGAAGTTAGGTTAATAAGTTAGAAGGAACAAAAAAACAAAAACTAAACTAAAAGGACACATTAGGAAAAGGTGCACATGAACTTCACAAAAATTACACGCATATTAAAAATCTAAATAAATGCATATTGCAATAATCATATCTGCACTAGCTCTTGATATTACATCTACCAATGTTTGATTTATAATCGATTGTCGTAACCGGTTCCTCTGGCCTGCATGAACTGGAATATTATGCGGGTAGGCAATCAACTTGCATGACCCGTAACACATTTATCTCGGTCACTTCAACAGGTTCCATCCTTGCCGTCCTCAACGACATTCCTTGAATCATCAACAATTATTTTTATTGTCTTGGGTCGTTTTCGCACTTTACGGCTGTGTTAGACTTTAATGTTCTTTTATATGTTACACGTAATTTGCTCTTAAAGAATCGATACTTATATGACACCAAGTATTCATAATACTATATGATTATTACTCTTACGGATGTAAGTTTCCTTCCTTTTTAAGTTATAAAAAACTCTTTTGAATGTATTTCTTAGAAAACAGAATAACAGACACCAATGCACTATAATTTAAATATTAATATTTCTTATAATTTAATACTAAAATCAAGACATTATAAAAATGTATGACATTTGTATGCCTATTTATGTATATGGCTGATTGTGCGGGTTAACACTAACCAAAGTTTATATCATGCATATGTGTGGCTCCTGACTGACTAGATAAATACAAACCAGAGTGGTTTTCAAATTTAATCGTGTTTTAGATTATATTATTCTGGAAAATAAATAATTACAAAAATTCTTCAGAGACCTAAGCCATATTTACGTTAAGGCTTTTATAATTATTCTGGTCAAAAAAACAAAACATGAATTTACAAAACCCTACTTAGTTCTACTTCGGTCGTCGTTCCAGTACCATCATCGTAGTCTAACGAATCCGATGAAGAACCCATATAGTTTTTACCATAAACTCTTTTAAATTCAGATGCACATGGGATAATAATTTCATAGAAGAACGGTGGCACATTTTTATAAACAGCTTTATCTCCTATTACAATGATTTTAATAGTAAAATGAACAAAATCTTCGTGTTTATTAGAACCAGATCTGGATAATGCAACCTCAAAAGAGGCATTTGACTGCGCCGCTATGAATGTCTTTTGCGGTGTTATGTCAAAAATTCTATTCATCTTGGTTGTTAATTCAATTTTTATTGTGACAGGAACAAATTTGTGGTTATTAAATATTGTGAAATGATCGATGCACAGTCCAAGCGTTTTCGGAGTTCCCGTCATATCCAGGATAATGGGTTGGATTTCTATAGGATGTGGCAATATTTCTGCAAAAACTTTTACTGTTTTTGTCATTATTAAATTATTATCAACGGGGTCAAAGAATTCCAAATCGTAGCAGCTTTGATGAAGGCCAATATATTCCGCTTTTGTGAAGTTGACACGGATTTTCTGACTACTACGTGGTTTTAAATAAAAATAGGCGGGTTCTACATGAAATGGTCTTAGTGAATTTTCAACTAGTTCTAATAAGATATTGTACGCGATATCCTCTGAGCTAATCGACTTTTCTTTTGGTATTTCAGCAAAGTTAGTTGATGTACAAAACGTATTTTGTGACTTCAGTTCATAATTTCTCTGGAGTTCACTCTCCGTGACTGGAGCTTGGGCCTCAAGCGAATTAGTGCTATTAATATCAAGTACTAGTTCCCAATTAATATCTTGTTTTCTTACATGTATATGATAAAAATAGTCATCTTCAGATCGAGCGACGATATTTCCAGATGGATACTTATCTTTTGTTAACTGCCATAAATATACAGGTGGTAAATATACACATTCAGAAATATATACCGATCCGTTTTCCTTACATTCACAAGTAATTTGAATACTTAAGATTTCTTCAGGAGAATCTAAACTATCGCGGCAAATTTTGAAATTTAAAAACCCTTCAAACTCCTTTACATTGGGTTTAAACTTAAACCGTAACGAGTATACGTTTGATAGCCCTGCATATAATTTTACAGGAGTGAGTGGTCTGAGCTTGATATTTTTTAGAAGATGTTTATTAGATAGGCTTACAAAACGAACAAAGGCCCAATCATTCGTGCAGTTCCTCAACGTAAATTTTATAAACTGTTCTTTATTTATCTGCGTACTGTTGTAGTACACATTAATTTTTTTTGGATAGGATCTAATCGCTTTGGTTTGAGAATATATTTTTTCCTCTATGTAGTCTTTAACTGTAACAGACGAAGCTTTAGAAGAATTATAAGTGAGAGGTGTACATTGTGATCGCAAAGGGGAAAGTAGCTTATGTGGATTGGTACAAATAACTACAGGTAGTTTGGTTGAGATTTCTGATTGCGTTTCTAGTTCTATATCAGTTAGTTTTTCTTTTACGTTGTCTTTTGCATCAACAACTTCTGTATTTGGATGTGCTGTTGATCTTATATCACTCTCTTCATATAATGATTCCCCACTTTCATACTCTTTATGCTTTAATGAGAGTATAGATTCAGGTAGATTCTCAAGTTGCACTGTTTGTTTCTTGTTTTTACTAGATTCTATTTCTTTCCAAACTTTCGCCGTTCTTGCTAACTTGTCGGTCAAAACAAATGGAGAATCTCGGTAGTTTTGAATGTACAGTTTTTCAATTATACTTTTCTTACGCTTATGAGCAGCTTCTATTTTATGTTTCAAATCGTGTTTCACATTGTACAGAGATTTTATTATATCTTCCCATTTGGGTATAGATCTGATATCAATTTTGTATTGATTTTCTAAAGATTTGACCAACGTTTCGACATTAACTGTACCGTCTAAAATGCGTCTTATGCGAATATGTTTGCACTGTTGCCAATCCATTCCTGATAATAGTAATCAGAAATATAAGTAAATAAATAAAAACGTCTAAAACATGAAATGTAGATATAATAAATACATCAAATGTCACAATGATAGATGTGATAACTGATACTTTTATTTGATCTGTCTCAGACTGAATAAAAAAGGTTGTTTTTGAAAAAAGTTTTAAGTTTTATACTTATGTTTCAGATAGCAATGGAGAGAATACCTAGAGTCCTCTTGAGTATAGCCTTAGCTGCTCTCTTGCCAATTGCCGCACCAAATATTCGTGAGGAGCAAGCCAAAGAAAATATCCCTCATTCGCGGCAAAAGAGGATTCTATGGATAACCAACGATGGTCGTTTAGCACTACCACCCGGTACTACAATGGCAATTACACCTTCAATATCGATGCCTTTTGTGAGGCATCCACCGAAGGGATTCCTCTCAAACATGACTATTAGTTTCCCGTTTACAAGTAAGTGTTATATGTTCATGTTTTATTGGAGTTTTATATTCAGCACGTGATTCTAATCATAATAAGTGTTCACTAGTTCAGGAACAGGCGCGGGAAAATATCTCGTTCACAAATATGTCTATAAATAATATGTCTAAATAATTATATACGAGAGATATTTGCCTGTTTCTTTAAAATTATTTCGAGACAAAATTATTTTAGTTAGACTATCAAAATTTTTGTGATTATCCATTAATTTCATTACTTAAAATTCTTAAATAATGGATACAAAGTAATAGCCGGAAAATAAAACTTTATATGGCGAATTTTGATTGAGTAAATATGAATGTCGGAATATAAGTATGAATGTATTTTGTAATCTTTTTTTTTAATAAATATTATTAAAAAAAATGGGCGGCATCGCTACTATAACCCCGCTCCACTCGGATCCGAGAAAAGAGCACTTAATGTGTTAAATAAATTGTCTTTGTTAACTTATGCGAGTCTCTCGCTAGGACGACTGCTAAGCAGCATACGAATGGTATAGTTATGTATAAAAAGAAGAATTTATACTAATATTATAAAGCGGAAGAATTGTTTGTATTTATTTTGTAATGAATAAAGTCGAAAAGTAATGGAGCAATTTCAATAATTCAATACCATGATGCTACAACCTAAGTAACATAAGCTTTATTTATTGCTAAAACGAAAAAATTGTCCAACCGTGCGAAACTGGGGCAGACTAGAAAAAAATATTAAAAAGTTATTGAACAAGCCTTTTTTAAGTACACGTACAAGTATAGTAAAGCCATAGTAGTAAGCAGAAACTTGTGATTTAGTAAAAAAGAACATGACATTACAGGTACAATAATGTATCAGCTGGAATGTAAAAGTCAGTATTAAATAAAAGCTACGTAGAAGTGATGTAGTACGAATTAATATAGCAGTATTCTAATGTAACCAAGGTGGAAACGTAGATAATTGATTTTATCTCAGACATAATAATATTTGACTGATAAAAAAATAGTTTATATTAATATGTTGGGTAACTAACATTTAATATTATTTACAGCCGTATTCAGAGTCATTCATTAAGAAATAACTGTGACTAGCAAAATATTATAGTAAATTCACAATTAATTATTTATAATAATTTTGTACGTGAGTTGCACCGTTTCTTATAATATAAAATTGTAGCCAACTAAAAAAATCAGAAGTAGTAAAATTATCGTAATTTTAACAGTAGATTAGATACAATTTAACTAGAAGTAGAAAAATTGCATAAGTAGAAATATAGACAATGTTTTTTTATAAAAACTCTTTTAAAAACCAAAAATTATAAATTCCAGTCGACTTCGACAAACTGGGATTGACAGATAACGAAAACCCGTACGGTGATTTGCCGCCAATTTTTGCGCGGTCTATGGGCAGCACAGCGGCCTCTCTAATGGCAGACTATGTTGGCCAATATCTGGACCATAGACGGGGAAAACGATCAACAGACAAAATGATACCGCCTGAAGCTGAGAAGCTGGTTCTTGACAGATTTCATGGCGGAGAAAGGTTAGATTATATTTTTTTATTAATTATGTTCTGATAAATATAAAAATATTAGCAAAATTGTCACGGTGTTGTAAAATAAATTTAGTGAAGTACATAAATTAATAAAGAAATCTATCTATTCCGAACATACACTGTTAAACCATTGTATAGTTTAGTATACGTAAATACAGAATACAGTTCAGATACTTCAAGTAAAAATGAAACGGTTTTACAGCCTACAACACCAGTTAGTTCGGCATTCCATAGTAATTAAAGTACGTACATAGTGTTAAAGTATCTTCCGTGTCAGGAGTAAATTAAATAACAAGGAATATCACCAGAATTCAGTCAGTAAAGCTTTGGTTGTAATAAAAACTTGTCAATAAAATTTAATAAACAGAAGAAATATGGTCAAATAACATTTGACCCCTTAACCAATATACATTAAACGGTACCTTACCATGAAGTCATCCCTGTCAAAATAATGCCGTAAAAGTGATAAAGGACGATTTCGAAGCAATGAGGATGGTCATGTGACAATAAACACACTCGTTACTTTCACTAATACTAATAAGGACAGTGAATTCGGCACGCGATAATATTCGGCTTGCATGTTACGTGTAGGAAGTACGCTGGAAGAAAACTAATTGGAAACTACGAATACAATTAGATAAGTTACGTCAGAGAAAAGTTTAGTAGACCATTTGACAGATCAGGAAATTGTCTATGAATCAACGAAGCCGTTCCATTGTTTATTATTCTTGCTACCTATAGGTTTTTCTAATGCAAATAATACTTTAAGTACAGATGGCTCTGTGTCCGGGTCATTTTGATAGTGCACTTGTAAAACTTGGAAAAACCTGTACCAGTCTAGTTCCGTACTCCTTTCTAAGTAGGTTACGTACAATGTACAATGTGACAGGTTAAATGTCATACTAACAAGTATGTGTATGAACAAAGTCCAAAAAATTTAATACTTTTTTATACTTTTTATGTTTAAGTAAAGTTCACCACGATCATATATCTACAGTATATATAACATGCTATATTTTCTAAAATATACAATTTAGGTTAACCTAAATGTTACAAAAAGCAATGAAAACGTAAAAACATACAATGAATAACTCCTAGTATCTTGTAATTTTTTTACCTATTTTTAACTGAAACAAATACTACTAGCAAAAAAGCTTATTAGATATCTGATACGTACTTAACAATGCTTTTTATTGTATACAAAGACTATATATTTTTCAGAGCCCTCATGTATGGAATTGCAGAGGATCTATTAGCCAATTTTGGCTTAGATGGAAGAGAATGTCTTTTGCGTGCAATTTGTGAAGTGCATGCACATCCTTTACAAAACTTTGGCTTCCTTGGGGAGGTTATGAAGTTGTTCTTTAGGTAAGTTGTTCTTTAAAATTACATAGGTACTTATAATTGGTCCGCTCTGAAACTGTTAATTTTTTTAGTTGTGTTGTATACTAGAAGCATATATTGCTACAGAACATTTTCAACGTTGACGTAAATTGCGGTAAATTTTATAGAACATTTTTTATTCTATAAATCACAGATTGGTAAGTCAATGACACAGACAAATGTCATTAATAATTATTAAAACCAGTCTGAATTATGTCCTTACGGTATCACAACCCATATTTAAATTAATAAAATGCACAGCTAATCTTGTATTTATATAAATTAAAACAATTTATACTCATTACTGGAAACTAAAACCGAATAGATTATTTTTTTAATTTTAGCCAATTTCGCATTTTGCACTACCGAAGCAAGCAGCAATGCATCTTAAGATAATGTATTTAAGTGAATCCATGGGTTTTTTAATAAATAGTGTGGCATATATTTTATGGATATTAAACACAGATAAATAAAAATGGTAATACGTAATAATGGATTAATTCAAATAGTATAAAAAAGAAATATAAAAACCCATATGGCAACGAGAAAAGTACAGATTGAGACAGCGTTATTTAACGTATACGTTATATAACATATGGTATGAGATAGGACGTGCACGTTGTACGTGAAAAGAGCGTACTCCTCTCTTAAAAGCAACGCACCCAATAACATGGGCATCGCGTAGGCGTTTGCCTTTCTATTTTTAAATAAAAAATAATTATTGTATATATTCTAGCCCTACAAAATCCCCGTACGCAAGTCTTTTGGATGAATATGTGACAGCTCAAAAGGCTGGAGAATCGGGAGGTGAATGCTGGCCATATTACAGGCTTTGTCCAAAGAGTATATTTCAATCAACGCAAAATAAATATGCGTGAGTATTTAATTTAGAATTAATATAATAGTACAGCTTTGTATGTATGTCCCTTTAATCGAATAACACTTCAAAAGATTTAATGTGACAAGTACTTATAGGCACAACAGACACGAAAATAAAAAAAAACACATCGACCTCCTTTTTATGAAAGTTATACATTGTAATTGTTGATTTAAACTTATAACGCCAGATTAACGTTTTGCAATAAAAGCAGGGTTGTATTCGGATTCTAGCATGTCCTAGTCTATCCTAGATTAGACACAGCAGATGGGTATGGGGCATTTGGTCACTATTTACACAGACTCAAACCAAAGACAAGCTTGTTTACTAAAGACCCAGGTGTGATCTGAAGCTAGTAACTGCCATAAGAGTATTCAGGAAGCGGCTATCCGATATGGTGCTTAAGCACAGATCGCAGCTGGAAAAATTGTGTATTAGAATCTTACTCGGTCATAAATATCATGGATATCATTCCGAAGTCTTAGCCCGGCGCCGTCGTGGCGCCAAGCTTATGTAAATGAAATCCCTTTTTAGAAAAGGGAAGAATAGATGAACCTCTGCTGTTTGGCTTCTCGGTCACAGATCTGGCTAATTGCGTTGTTGTTGGTGGTAAACTGGTGCTTTAAATATATTTAAGGAAACGTTTCTAATTAGATCATTAATATGATGTTAATTGTTACAATTACATTATAATTTATAACTTGCTCGGAAATTAAGCCATCTGTAACGACATGCAATATATGTTCACTGATAATATAAAGAATGTAAGTTTGAAGCTTTTTATATAATGAACTATTGCGTTTCAATGCAATAGTTTTGTATGTATAGTGAAAATCCTCGTCACATTCGCGGTACAAGACCCGCGTAAATATGTGTAAATAGTGCTCAAAAGCCCCGTAGCCATCTGCGCTGTTCTAGGATAGGCTAGGACATGCTAGGATCCGCGTTAATGGTTCAAATTAACAATTAGGCTTTAGATTAAAAAAATAGTACTAATGAGAGTTACATGTGTACTCTTCTATAGATGAAATATAAGTGCACGTCGTATCGTTTCGTCACGATATCTTTTTATCTCCTTAAAAATACTGGCCACTTATATATACATACAATGGCACTACTTATTGCCTCCGATTTTTGTATCTGTTCTGTGATCAGTTCTTACAGACAAGTATGTGATCAACCTACTGTGCCTGACACATCCTTAGACACATAACTACCTATTATGTTTGTTTACAGGGAAGACGCAGAAAAAATCCACAGACAAGAAAATATCGATGATAATGATATAGAAACGAAAGCTATGTAAGAAACTCCCAAATGTAGCGATAGTGTCCAACCAAAGTCCAATAAAAAATTAGTCGTTACACAAATTGAGATCAATGATACCAGATTCAAAAAATGATTAAAATGTATAGTGGTACAAATTCTGATGGAAGCCAAAATATACAAAATCAAAAAATACTGAAATACTACTAAAATACACAAATTTCATTAAGCTGAATAGTTTTTTTCACGTAAAACGTGCAAATTAAAAATCTTTTTTGCGGACTGTCACAGAAATAATAAATACTAAATAATTATTGATTTATATATAAATTGAGCAGCGCTTCGTGGCCGTATTTAGACCTATAATTAAATAATATAACAAACAAAGAAACAAAAATGTTATGGAATTTACTTAAATGAATTAATTAAATTTGTTATTGGATGTATTTTCACTTAAAAGGGTTTCCAAATCTTACACATTGTAATGCAGCGTTTGTCATCGGATTGCGTAAAATAATAGAGGATTTAATTAATACTCTACATTAACCAATCGTGTACAATGATATAAGCGAAATAATTAAATATTAATTCCTATGTAAGGAATGAATTCAATGTAAACATTGAAGAGTGCTTAGGTCTGCTATATTCTCGTGAATTTAGGATATCGCCACAACTAAAAAAACCTGAGAGAGCAGTTAGCTCGTACAGTCATAATCAATAACCAAATTATTAAATTTAATATATATAAAATGACGAAAGCAGAAATGTTATATGACAAAGGAAATTTAAATGTATTTTGTGTAAATATTTTATTATAATGATTTCCTAATACACTCGATTTGATTCGAACAATTAAACGCAAGTATTCATTAGAATTAGCACCACTATTTGCTTCAGTGACGATAGTTTTATTCATACTAGAAATGACTGTTCATTTTATTCAAACGCGAGCCAGTAATTAAATCGAGTACAATCAATTGAGTCTTGGTATCATTGAAAAATGGGATTCATAAACATAACATATTTGAAATGCAAAAGCTAATGCTTAATACATAATCGTTGTAACATTTTCAAGAGAAATTTCGCTTTAAAAAATAAAAATGTTTATGTATTTCATTTAAAGTGCCATTTTATTTTAGGTGCATTCCTTTTATTACGTTTAACCGTATCACTATTATGTTATGAACGATTAATGTGATAAAAAATCTAACAAATATTTATAAGAACTAAATTGTTAATATAGGGTATGTAAAGATTCCTATTGTGTAAGTTATTTATTAAACAAAATATTATATAATCCCGTTTATTATTTCAACACTTCTAATTATATTTAGAAGTCTATTAAGGTCTACAAAACCCAACTTCACGTGCAGTAAAAATAGTATGAACATAAGTTTCTTGTTGACATACTTGGACCGGGAGTGGCGTCAATACCACGGCATACCTGTTTCTCATTTCCTACGTACAACACAGCTGAGCGTTTTAAAGTGTGAAATGAAAAGCTTTGGAGGCCGAAAAACAGCGTCTATTTGTAGAACCCTTTGACATGTTCAAGGTAAGGCTTAAATATTAATTACCACGTGTTTAGTGTCTAATAATTAATTTTACAGGTACAATATGTAAAGATTGCGTGCATTTTGTTTATAACAATAGTCGAGGGGGCATCTATTGTTAAAAGAAGTTATTCTGATCGATCCGTAAGGGGATATGTTACTGAGGTTAGTACGATGAATTGTTTTAATAGAAAGGTCAAAGTCCAATGTCGAAATTTTGCAGAGGACCTGCTGGTGGAACGAAGTATGTAAGGAGGAATTTCAAACATTGTTCCGATGCAAATGTCCGTCTTGGTCCTACTGCCGAAGCCCAGGAAGATATTACAATGCGGTCTGCTCCATAACCGAAACTGGATACATATGGGACCAGCCGAACTCTCAGTGGAGAGGCCAATAGCACAATCACCCGGTTTCACATCATCCACGGCCCACAATCCACAGGAGACTGATTTAAGGAAATCAAATTTCAACATCTATTTTTCATACCTAGCACTAAGATCATTCCCGGTTCAACTTCCACCGAAGATTTCGCTTTAATGTATTTGTTATAATAAATAAACACAGTACAAACAATTGTCTTAACGATTGCCCAACTCAGCACTTGACCTTGATATAATATTTATTGAATTATTCGCGCATGCGCTAAAAATCGGCCATTTAACATAAGTGCCAACAATCGATAAAATCTCAGTAAAGCCAACGTATGTTCCACATCAGCCAAATCGGTTCCAAAATGCTGTCCACACTTTTGTTTTTTATGTGTGTATATAGCGTCAGCTGTGAACCAGAAACTGTGAGGGATAACTTCGACTATTTCAGTTATGGCAACGAAGAGAATGTTTTGAAGAACTTGGATTTACATACGGTAATTGTTATTCACATTTTAATTGCTCACTTTGTGCCAAACGTAATCTATGTTCTTTTCCAGCCCAAGGATGAAATAGTTCTCAGACCTCAAGAGGTCAAGGAATGGCCTCAGCAGTCTCTGAATGTGGGACAAATTACGGCGGTATCCATCAATTCTTTAGGGCAGCCTGTTATGTTTCATAGAGCTGAAAGAATTTGGGATGAAAGGTAAATAAAAACATAATATCATGACAATATATTTCTCCGTATCAAGAGACTTCTATACTTTGTCATTAAGTTTAATATATATAATATTAGTTAGTAGCCTATAAAGTATTAGTTAGTAGCCTCTGAAATGCTGTGTACAGGTGTAATTGAACTTCAGGTTTGTAATGTTGTTTAGTTTGTAGTAACACGCATTCACTCAATCTATTGTATGTTTCTGTACCGATCATGAAAAAATAATTTTAAAACAAAAGTTCATTTTAACCATCTTATTTTTATATTTAAAAAAAGAATTTTTAAGATCATTGAAAGTTAAGTCTACCAGGGTAAGATTGTATTTCACCGCTAGATATATCTTTGGCAATTTCAGTACATTCAATGAATCGAACGTATACCAGAATCTTGACAAAGGACCAATCATCGAAGATACAATTTTAGTACTTGAGCCCCAAACAGGGTCTGTTCTACATAGTTGGGGTGCTTACTCATTTTACATGCCCCATGGTTTAACAGTAGATCACCACGACAATGTATGGGTAACGGACGTTGCTAAACATCAAGTATTCAAGGTAATTATCGGTAATCATGTAAAATCTCTTTTCTGAAAACTGTCAGTCACACCTGTGAGGTAACTTTAAAAAGAGAACTTAGAATGTAAAATTAAATTAGGTGCGGCAGTGCTACAAAGTTATTTGATTGTAAAGGGGGTTCAATTCGAAAATTTATTAAACTGAGTTATTATTTGAAAATTTACTTATTGTTTCGTTAACATATCATAGTAATTTCTTCCTCAACCCTATAATTTAAGTTTCTTAACTGATAAATCCAATGTACTTTATTTCATTTAAAAAAATTAAGTTTGTTGGAATGGGTATCATTTTATTGTGAATTATGTTCAATAAATTAGTTAATTTATTTATATAAAATATATATTCTAAAGCAATAGGCATGTTTTTATATTAGAAAAAAGACGTTACAAATTAACACATAAACATCTATTACACAGAAATAATATACAAGCAAAGAAAAAATATTAAACTAAAACTAAAATTGACTTAAAAGCACAGAATGTTTCCCGTCCTTTTTTAATAAACTAGACTAAACTCGTTACTACGAAACAAAAGGCTGTTGACTATTCTTTTTTCAAACATTCTCAGTTAACTAGCTTTCCATATTGAAACTATTATTCTAACAATTCCCAATTTATTTCAGTATACGCCTAATAACCACAAATATCCCAGTCTTACGATTGGCGAAGCATTCACAGCAGGCTATCCATACAGACGAAGGGTGCTTCTATGCATGCCAACATCCGTTGCCATAGCGACCACTGGCGAAATATTTGTAGCCGATGGATACTGCAACAATCAAATCCTAAAGTTCAATGCCGCGGGAACTCTCCTCTTCGCTATACCAGCCTTCACAGACACGCTGACATTAAATTTGCCACACAGTGTCACGTTACTGGAGCAATTGGATGTTGTGTGCGTGGCTGATCGAGAGAATATGCGCATTGTCTGCCCTCAAGCTGGGCTGAAGAGCTACGCCAAAATGCTTGAGCCTGCAACGGTTATAGAAGACCCGACCTTGGGTAGAGTGTTCGCTGTGACGTCACATAGTGATATCATCTATGCGGTGAATGGGCCGACTGCTCAAAACATTGCGGTGCGAGGCTTTACTGTGAACGCTGTTAGTGGGCGAATTTTGGATTCTTGGGAACCGAGCACGGTTAGTTTTTTATAAGAGGTTTTTACTTCAAAAAATGGGGATCTTTAATCAGTGGCATAACTTAAACTCGTGATAACTTAATACTTGAAAATCAATTCAATGTCAATTTGACAATCTCTTTCTAAAGATCCTCTTGTATCTATGAGTTTTTACTCGTAGGTAATAAAGTCTTTTAACCTTTTCAGGGCTTCACAAATCCACATTCCCTCGCGGTGACCCGCAACGGATCGCATCTATATGTAACTGAAATTGGTCCTAACAAAATATGGAAATTCGAGTTAACTGATGTCTACGACAAGTAACTAGAAAATTGTTCACATTCAGACAGCTTTAAACATGTATTACCTAACCATAGGGACCTGCTTTGGTAAAGCGAATAAAATTCGTTAATGTAGTCGTTTAATATACATAATTTACATTAGATTATACGCTTCTTAACTGGTGAATACTTTGAGTATAGATTTTGTTACAACGAGTGTTAAAGAAATATTTTTAAACACATATTGTAAGATTACGGAATCTAAAAAACTGCATACGCTGACAGAAATACTGTTCTCTCTTTCTATCAAACCATACAAATTTGACAGAGAGACTAATAAGTGAGTGGTATTACTGATTTTAGTTTTTACTTTGGTAAATAACGTGTTCAAATGTAGTTTATTAAATTTTAAATATAATAGACACTTTATTAAATGCTTTAAACATGTTTTAAGACAAAATCGTAATTCCAGAGATTTCACATACAAAGAGAAATTATTTACTACAATTTATAAAGAGTTAATACTTATAATTAGCGTGTGGCCAATCATAGCCATTTATATATTATTAAATAAAAGTTCTTTATTTTATATGTGTACTTATTAAATCGAGTGTATATATTAAGTGTTTTGCAGTAAAGATAGCATAGAGTAAAGATGACACTCGCCAAGTGAGTCTATGACTTATGCTCAATATTAAAGTTGCTGAAATATTTATTCTGTGGTTTAGTACTATTCAAATGTTTGTTAGAACTTAGATGTAGCTGAAGTATTGAAGAATAGGTCCAATGCGAATCACGCACATGTCATAGTACTTTTGAATCAGTATTAATTTTATTCGTTAATTTAAAACAGGTTATAATGCTAAAGAGTATATTCATAAATAGTAGACCGTGTTTTCTATCGCGTGAATTTCACAGAAAGAAACAAATAAACTTTAGTTAAATCGATGTATTGGGTTAGTTTTTATGAATAAAAAGGAAAATTAAAACATACGGTATTTTCATATTCTATTAGCAAGTACACAAGTTCTATGAATTAGATGAAAAACGTAATAAATATATGATAGAGGAAAAATGTCTTTTAATTATTATATGTCAATAAGTTATAGATATACATGACTATGCATAATATTATAGATCAACTTTTCTTTTCTTCATCACTTTCATGAAGAGGACCATATCTGAAAGAAATATTAAAAAATTTACTATAAAATAGTGTCGTCAAATGAAAGACATATCGGAATTGGGTGATTAAACCCAGAAAATTAATAAAAAACATCTATATAGGTAAATAACATAGTTTTAAATTATCCATTCAAGAGTTAATTTTTATACATATTGGTGTTGAGCCGTATGCAACAGTGCGGAAAGATGGCGTATTTAGTTCGAATTCCCAAGTGGTACTGATACCGGCAAATATCTTAAACAATCGCCTGCGCAGAAGCGATTTTTAGGTATCACAGGGAGGGTGGGGGGCGGCGGGAGAGTGACGTGTCGATCGCGTGATTGGTAGATCACTTGACGTTTGTGTCCCGCGACGCGATACGCGTAAACTTCCCTCCACTCCCTTATTTAATGCTCAAGTAGTTTGCCGTCTGTATATTATTTACTTTTTTTGTAATAAACAAAAATTTTTCCACTACCCTTATTAATTTCAGCTTGACGTTAATTTGTCGAACACCATGTATATGCTTTACTATATTTCAAATGACTTTAAATTCCCATAAAATAATGAAAAAAACGTTTTAACAAATAGTGCCTAACATTTGTAACATAACAGAAACATGAATATACATTGTCAAAAATAGAATAAATGACCAAAAACTTTTCTGGAAACATGACAATTTATAAATTTATTTAAAAGATTAGATAGTTATAAATGGACCTTACTTATAAATAAAGCCATAACGACAGCCAGCATCAACCACAGCCAACACTTCCATGCACTCCGACTGTGCTCTTGAAGTCTTTCAGACTCCACTTTTAATGATGTTAGGTTATTGTCTGTTAGACTAGACGATTTTTTCAATGCCTAAAAGTGTACAGGTATTAATATAGCACAAATATGGATGATACAAAGACTTCGACAACTGAGTCATCAGTGACATTTGCAGCATCCAACGAAAAGCATTTAGGTCGCCAAGAGTGGAACGCAAAGAATGACCGCATCCTGTCCTAATATGCTGACCTTTAGGCCAAATACGTTGACATCCTACACCCTGGGCCACACAATGATCCGATAAACCTAAACAGGTTTGGTATTTGGGTAATTTTGGAACCATTTGTGATAAGTCATATTGTAAAATTACCTCGGTGTCACCTTTAATAATTTTACTGGCGATTTGTGATTGTTCCTTTAAGCTTTTAGTAAGTAAAACCATGTTTTCAGCAACTTTTTCCTGCATATTTTGATGATATTTTAAAAGTGAGTCAATATCCTCTTGACTACTGCTATTTCTTGTAAAGTTTGGAGCCTTAATAATATTTCTCCTTCTCAATGTGTCATCACTATCTTCTGTAAATAAAATCAAAATAATGTAGTTATTATATTATGTAATTATTAAAATAAATTTAGACCTATTAAATTGTTGTTATTAAAATGTTATAATAATGATATGGCCAGTGATTTACACATATTAATTTTATAAAAATGTGATGTTATATCACAAAAGAATAATTAAAATTTGAACCAGTAATTCCAGAGATGACTGAGTTTAAGCTAAGTAACAAATTTTTATTAAACAAAAATTCTGCATTATTATATTTCTATCTAGAAACAACTTAAACATAGATCAGTAGTAATTTTTTTAATTGCTAAGAATTTCTGAAAGTTTATCAAAGATGTATATAATTCAACATACAAACCTGGCCCAAACAATTCAGACCGCAACTCAAGACCATATTTAGCTACTGTTTTCTGATGAATTTCTTGTGCGGAAGCATCAACAGACATAGTAGCTGCCCCATGAGATAGCAACTGGACAGCTTCTAGCTGTAATATTATGTAAAAATACAGCTTATGTAAAAAATATTCTTAACTATGTTGGGTAAATTTAAAACTATTTGTGAAAAAATTGAAACAGTATTTAATTATTAGGTTAAGTAATAATTATAAGTTCTCACTTTTATCTGAGATGACTACAAATTGAATTAATTGAATTAAACAACATTTAATAGATATGATAGTACTAAGTATTAAATATAAAATTATGTTTTCATAAACTCCCTGAGACAGACATAAATACCAAGAAATTATTTTATTATTAACAAATAAGCTATTTCATTTATTAATTTTACCTTTTCTATTGGACTGTTTAAAGTTGCAGTTTGTATCAACCCCTTTAAAAATGTTACTCTTTTGGCATAGTCTGGCAATTCTTTGGGGGGTTTTCTGCAATATTAGTTTTAATGGTATGAAGGAAAAACTATGTTTAAAATAAAATTATTTCAAAAGACGTACTAGGAATGTATATAATGAATATGATATATAACAGAGGTAAGTTAAAACATATCTACATTTATACATTGAACTGTTATCAGACATCACATATGGAATGTCTGCAAATATATATTACTTACTCTGGACATTCGGCTTTCAGTTCATTGATCATACTTTCCAAGTTTTGAACATATTGTTTTAGTCGTGAATTAGAATCCAATTGCTCATCTTTTGCTATTTGTTCACATTTATTGAGAAGAATACGAACATTGATTTCAGTTCTACTTTTTGTTGGCATAGTACAGTTTCCTATACTTGTATCACGTTGAATTGCCATTATGGATTATGGCTTTACCATTAATGCTACGTTATGTTATCGTATGTTCTAAGCTAAAGCTATAAAAAAATTATTCTTTTGATAATTCTATTTCTAAAAAAATTACTGTTTATAATTTATATATTGACGTACCACACTTGACAGTTCAAAGATTTGTTGTAAATTTTTCAATGACGTTATATTTTTTACGTTAATGTTGTCACAAAAATAATTCTACTCTGTACTCAAATACTTTAAAAAAATTACAGGGGACATAAAGAAGAATTTACCAAAAAAAAATCCACTATCATTATGGAACTTACCATTATTGGGGGGTTCAATTATAACTTCAACGCGATCCACTTCCACTTAGAAACTGAGATGCCATATTTTTCCTTAACGAGACTCGGATATCCTCTCCGGGTTAACTTCCTACAGCGTGCTCCTGAGTTTGAACTAGAGTGCGGTATTCTGTCAGTAACGATTGGTTTTTCTAAACTTTCTAAGCCAAGTACAGATACGTACCGTAAAAGGCGAGTTAAGTCCGGAACCAACCAAGGTGGGAGCACGTAGTAGGAAGTACCAGACCTCGAGGCTGATTCAGTAAAGGCCCTTACTGACCATACCATCCACCTAGGCGCAGAGGCTTTCCGAAGAGGGAAGAGAGGAAGAATTTATGTGGCGCCAATAACACGACTTTCAGAAATGAAGACCGCGACTGCAAAAGTACTCGCTTGGCTCTGGCCCGAAGTGCTAGAAGACTGCTTCAATACATTCAATCCCTAAAAGAGGTGATCTCTCTGATTTGTTCAACTATCGACCAATAGATACCTTCCTTGTTCTCTAAAATAGTAGAAACCATTATTAACGACCTGCTTCAAGGTAGGTTTCTATCTAGATACCTACCTTCCCGATAAATTATGCGACTGAAATTCCGGCTTTCTGATCATTGAGATCGTGATCGGTCTTTAAACCCATGAACGTCGGGATCCCTCAAGTCTGACTCACGAAGCGGTTTGCACCCGCGGGGTCGGTTTGGAATTCTATTTTCAAAACTCACGAGACCGAAGTTTTGTGCGGTTACGCAGCCTCTGCGGTTGTGATTATCGCCAGCAAACTTGGCGGTTGATTATTGCAATACGGGCGGTTATTAATAACTGTACCTAAATATCTGTATTCTACAAAGGCTGCGGGACCGAAACCACCGCGAGCGCGTTTACAAACAGCTTCGTGAATCCTAAGTAGTAGTTAGTGTTAGTAACTTATTAAAAACTACTAAAAAAACTGCATATACATATATGTTTTAAAAATATTTATTGAGACAAATGTAATTAAAAAAATTATGATTTTGGGGCTTGCTTCTTCGCAGCTTCAGCCTCAGCTTCGCTCTTTTCAAAATTGGAAATAAGTTTTTCCACTTCAGTGCTTGATAAAATTCTGATTATGGTTTTGTCATCTTTACGTGTGAGAGTGGCCATTTCAACTGAAAATAGAAATGATTTTGTAATCTTAGTATTTTCTTTTTCATACACATCAATTTTATCAAAACTAGACAAAATTGATGTCAAATAATCTGCACTAAACGCAATGCATTTGATTGAATATAAATGTCAGAGAAATGTGTACTAATTCAGGAAAAGGAAATTAAGACAGCACAAATATTTAAGGTTTTTTTTGATTGCAGACAGTTAATTTCAATTAAAAAAACATAAAAATACCTTTTTCAGGTGTCAATTTTGTCATATCAAGTGTTTTGCTTAGGACTTTGACAGCAAGTGCTTGAGCTTCGGCAAGGGTTGTTTCATTCTCCTTGTACTCTTGTTTAAGACTTGACACAGCAGCCTAAAAATTCATTTTAAAGTATATAAAACTATCATTAAATCATACCTGTATTCCAATGTATAATAAGTCAGTCTCAATTTAAATACTCTAGTAAATAAAATATCAATGTATGTTTCCATTAAAATAAGTTTCATTTGAGTTTTATCAAGTCAAATTAGACCTACTTTATTTTGATTGTTGGAGTCAAGTTATGATATAAAAAATAAAGGGTTATCAATTACTACGTACAGCACTGTTGTTGCCTATACATGTTGCTTTCCAGCCACCATAGTTACCACTGGGGTCTGACTGATATAACTGATAGCCATAATGCTTATCCCAACCCATGTATAGAATAGATACACCAAATGGTCTTTTACCTAAAAGAAACAGGCGGCATTAATATAAGGCATTAATTTTTTTTTATATGGCGTAATATTTAGTTATTCAAATCATTGTTACAATTTATTTATTCTGTAGTAGCCAACAGACTGTTGTGATCATTATAGCATTCACAACATAATTTTACAAGTTTAATTTATAATCACTTATCTTACTATTGTTAAAGTAGAGTTTATATTTACAAGACATTTACAACTTAGGCATAGCCTATGGAGACAGTTTTAGCTGATAATAAAAACTGTATTATATGAATTACCTCCATATTGAGTGTATGCTTGTTTTACATCACAAAGCCATGATACTAGTTGTTCGCAGGGAATAGATTCACCATACTGTAGTAGATATCTTTGAGCTATCAGTCTTAGCTCATTTGTCAACACATTTGCATCAGATGTTATACCAGCAACTGAACACACCATATCTTCATTAAGCTTATAGATCTTTTCAGAAAAGAATACTTCATCAAGAAGTTTGTTAGTATTTCTTCTCTCTGCTGCTAAGAGGATACCATCAGTAGCTAGGATGCCAAGAGAAGTTCCAGCATGACTGATAGCTTCCATAGCATACTCAACCTGGTAAAGGCGCCCTGAAACATAAAAATTATGTAGTAACAGCTATTTTTACTAGTACTTATATTTAATATTTTGAAGACTTACCTTCCGGCGAAAATATAGTAGTGCGAGTATCATAACGACGAGCCTGTAATAAGAAGCCATAAAATAGTTAATATTTTAATAATATTTAAATCAAGCTTAAAAAATGACCAAGCAAAAAGTCGCTAACCTAGTGTCGACGATTATAGCATTTTACCGATGAATTTTATTTGCAAGAATTATCAAAAAACCTTACCATAATTAATATTTACTGCAACTGGCACTTCTTATAGAACTATATTTTATTCAGTTTAGAAAAAGTTAGGAAACTTAAAATTATTGTTTGCCGGACGATGACAATTCGAAATTTTTCACCAAATTTACAGACTAAAAATTTGATTATCAAAAGCAAAAGAGTATATGCTAAGTAAAGACTATAATACAAATTAATATCGTTTCACAGGCTATAAATATTGCGTGTATCAGACTACCGCCATCTAGTACACAATATTTAAATGAATATAATATTAGCCAACTGATAAAGGATATGTTTTTAAAATGTTTCAGAAGATGGCATGAAAAATATTGAAAACGAACTTGCGCTTAATGGCTGTATAGAGCAGTGCTTAAGCAAACAGTAAGTTAAGCAAAGATTAATAATTATAATATCACGAACATAATATTTTAATATATATTATAAAAAAATAATTTATTAAACCTGTGGTTTTAACTAATCTATATTTAGCCTCTTGGTTTTTATACCAACTAAAAAATAATTTTATTTATGTAAATGTGATTATCCTTAAAACATATATTTTTTATTTGCATATTAAATTAAAGAACTAAATGATAATAGTTGACGATAACTGACTATTGTTACTATTTTGGTCTGATAACATAAATAAATAAGTCACGATTAAAAAATACATTTTATTAAAATCTATTCCCAACACATTCACTTAACTACTTAATATTATTATATATTAATAACAATACAAGTAACGATTCACATTTAAAGAACCATACTAAAACAATAAATTATAATCCGTTTTCTAATAAGTTTCACAGGCACAATTTGTTTTGAACTTAGTCAACATAGAAAAATAAAACTAGATCGCTCTTCTTGAAAATCATAAAATAGGTATCTATACAATTACTACAATAGTTACTACCATAATTATAACAGTTGTTTTAATCAACAACCAACACGGTACTATCGTGCATATATGCATATACTATATGTATGCACCTTATACGTATAAATACCTATTCTTTTTTGTTTTTTTGTGTCAAAGATAATTATATGTCTTTAGACTACGATATAAAATCTTAAAAAACAGATGTTCGTTATTTAGACATTATGGAATAAACTAATAAATAAATTGTGTTGACTGTTTAACTTTGCCGTCTGTACGATAACGTTATTTATCGACTGTGGATCCTTAAAATCCATAACATCAATGATATACCTTTAAAATTTTTACATTTCTTACAAACCAAAACCGTTCCAAATCGTAATAAGCGAATGAATGAACAAAACCCGCGTATTTTAAATTAAATTATTATATGTAACATTGTTTAGTTACGAATAAAATTTTTATGACTTAACATAACTTAACCTATTAAGTATTTTTTATTATTTTTTCCTTTTAACAATTAAAAAAATGTAAAAGCTAGGCTCTACTGTCGCCGTCACTCGAGCCGTCGACTTCGAATAGTCATAGCGTCTTTCTGGTGGTTGCTATCAGGTCTACAATGGGTTGCACCAGAGTGTATACCAACGTTATCACAACAAAGGTGATGAGGGCTGTGGCCAAAGGCCCCTGAGTTGTACTAAACCTCACACTATTAAACCCTAAGATCATAGTAATTAGGCCCATACTCAATGCAAACATTCCAACGGCGACGTGAAATATCTTCACCGGATTACTTTTCAGAAGGAGACGAACCTTGGAGGAGAATAACGCGATGATTCCTGATACAAAGCTCAACATTGTAAACGCGAGAGCTACAACTCCTGTAAAACAAATACATTGTTATTTATTATAGTTTACCACATCATATATAATGCGTTTACAAGCTATTTTTTTCTTAAATACATGACAGTTATGGTAAACTTAAATGTTACAAAAAGAGTGTGTGTACTTATGTACACGCGTTAGAAGTTATACTTCTTTGGCCTATGGAAAAAAAAATACTAAAATGCAGTAGTGATTAACGATAAATATGATTTTGTTCAAATCATTTTGAAATCAAAATGTATATCTATTTATTCACACTGTTTAATTGTACTGTTACGAAACACGTGTTCTAAATACATATAACATAGAACTTATCGATTTCCATGCCACCTAGACTTAACTTTACGATGTCCAAGTTTTTTTTTTGCAGACGAAATTTGGAAAATGACAAGCAAAACCATGCTGACGAAAATAAATAATTCTAAATTTTGGCATAGTTTTGAAATTGAGAGAACTAGATATTTTATAGCAATCACATGTCAGAGATTACTATCGGATATAGATAAAACGGTCCCTGTAGTGTTAGTTTCAGTTTATAGTTTTTTAGTACTGACACAAAAACTTTTACTTACAGTTTAAATTGGGACATTCTTATCTATGTATAAAAATTTTGAGAAACCACCATGGGATGTATGACCGCGTTTTAGGAAATGATTTTATTTGTACCAATAAATATTTAAAAGAAATCTTTTTAAACTTTTGAGTTATAATGAAATTCTAAACCTGTAGTGTTATATTACACAGTATACTTAATACCCTACACTAGCTTTTACTAAAGTTATCATTTCTCCCAACGTAAACACAATTTGATAATACGAAAGAATAAAATAATAAAGAGTGCTTTTAGATTTTTATTTGTTTTAAAATAAGTATTGTTTGATGATTTGTATTTTTTAAAAGAGTAACAAGAGTTATTTTACGCCGGCTTTTTTTCAAATTCAAAGATTCAAATTTAATGACGTGGAATAAGTAAACCTGTATCTTAGGTTTCATAATAAATATATTTTATTTTTAATTTTTTTATTCAGTATATCATCATCACCAACACCATCAATATATATATTTTTATAGGTTCTCATTTCGATTCCGATTTCTGATCCGATTCCTAGCAACGGAACCCATAGTATGAGCTCTGATACTGATACTTCATCGGTATTTTAGGAACCATTCTAATCTTTGATTATGAATACCGCCTTAATATTATGAATAAGTCACAAACACTAATGATTTTCGTAAAATAAATGTACACTTATTCTTACCGCAAATGGCGTGTGCCGAACTGATCTGCATGTTTACTTGAGAGAGTCCGAGGAATGTTCCAGCGAGAACAAACAACGCTCCTAGGATTTGAAAACACCCATGCACGATTCTTTTACTGTCCATGCTCAGTTGGGATGACCATGTGTTATGCTTATGAAGAGTAAGTATTGATTCTACCAGAAATAGTTGATACTGGAAGGGAACAGTTCTTTGAAAAAACGACAGAAATTCATTAACAGCTGTATAAGTGTAAAATTTGTATTTATCAGATCTTTCCAATGATTTTGTTCGGGGTATCAGATGTTAGAGGATCAGACTGATATTAATTAAACAATAGATAGTTTATAATAATATAACTAAGATAGCTAAATAATTATTGTTGATCAGTGTTTGCCTGGTGTTTTTAACGTTCAGCTCTTCTCTGGGGTCGTAGGTTAAATCCCCGGCTGTGCACTAATGGACTTTCTTTCCATACGCTCATTTTTCATTCGCTAGATCGGTGAAGAAAACATTGCAAGGCTTTCCTCAGACCTTAAAAGTCGACGTCGTGTGTTAGGTACAGGAGGCTGATCACCTACTTACCTATTAGATGGACAATTGATCATGAAACAGATAATTCTGTGTTCCAGACCTGAAAAGGTTGCAGCGCCACTGATTTATTTAAATAATAATAACTCATACAAAAAAATTTTTGTCTTGTTGAACAAAAACTCTTTAGAATAAGTATGGTTAAATCCTTAAATACATACACCTGTACCAGCGAACACGATATGCAGCTGCAAATTCGTGATCGATCCATCTGCCTGCGAAGTCAAAGCGTACCGCCAAACCGAGAACACCACAATAGCAATCTGCATATGCTGCAAAAGATTCACGAGCTGGCATATCGCACTCCACGCCGACTTCCAGGAGGACTCATACAGTTCCCCACTCTCTTCGTCATATGCTGCTGGTGCCCTGGTCACCTCCGCCTGGTAGGGCACGTGCTCTCGCACTTCGAACATCTCCACCTTCTGTATAGATTGTTGACTTGTACTGGGCCGGTCCATATTCACAAAGTAGACCTTCCGATTTCTTAGACCCAGCTTATGATCACATGAACACCGTAGTACTAAAGTCGAGAGGCAGATAAGGTTTGAGAATTCGATCTGCTATCTCCGTGTAATTGACAGCTTAGATTAGGAGGTCTTGAGAAATATGAAGATAAATTCGGCAGATTATCATAATTGGGAAGTGTTGAAATCGCAATGTTATACTATTCTCAATTGGTTATGAGTCGGTATGGGTGTGGCGAATATCAATTGTTGTTTTGATGTATATAATATGTCCTAAAAACAATTAAAATATTATAAGAAAATTATGCGTGATTTTTAAAAATGTTACACTGTATTAGTATACTTTAATGTAATTGAATACTTTTCAATGCCTAAGAATATTCTATGCCATCTTAATTAATTGTAAGCATGATTATTTATGAAATACTATAAATTATAGTGACTCGTATTAGTGTTCTGTTTATTAAATCTACAAAAATCTAGTTGGTTGTTCAAAGGTAGGTTAAATCTCTGAGATAATGTCAAATTTCTGTGCTATTTTCCAAGAACTCGACATGCCGATATCATAATAAAATAGGCAAGGATACTTAAGACTGACTAGTCCTTTTAGCTCCAGAATGCCAGAAGGCTTCTAGAGTGCGTTGGAGTCCTTTTAAATGAATGAATTTGTTTGCTCTTTTTTTCAAGGAACCTATGTCGAAGTGATTCGGAAATACTTCAGGGTGCAGCTGGTTCCACATAGTGGTGGTGCGCTAAAACTAATTATTATTATTATTACTACGTAAGTTAACAATATTATAAATTCGAGTGTTGTAAATAAAATAATCTGGCTTATTGGAATTATAACTTAGCTACTCATCAATAGATGGCGCCACATAGCTCAGTAGTCACACGGAGTTGTTAAAAATATTTTTACTACTATACTTTAGTTATTTGTGCGAAAGAACATTTATAACCGATTGCTTCTACGGCAACTTACAAATGAATTTATAAATTATTTTATACATGCTGGAAAAACCACTGAATTGACTAAATAAAGCAAAAAAAAATATTTCAGATTAATAGATACCGAAATTGTGTTAAAAACAACGTATCTATTGAAAGTAATAATGTACATATTAAAAATAACTCTATAGATGCACAGAGATTCAAATTCATAAGATTAATTATACTAAAAGGTACCGCTTGTTCGTGTGTTCGGTAGTGTTGTCCCGCCTTCTTATTAAGCGTAATTAATTCTTACCTGCGGGCTTAAATCAAGGCGTAGCTCATTTGTCTCCATAACACCCATACGATAACAAGCTAATAAAATACTTCGAATGATTATTAACCATCAATATAATTTAAAGTCTAATCGGAATTTTTTCGTCGAGAAAATTTTTCCAAATAATTACTAGTAATTAAATTACTAATATATTGTATGAAATTCTTTTATTTTGGGTCTAAGGCAAGTCGGTTTCCTCACGATGTTTTCGTCTACCGTTCGAGGGAATATTAAAAGCGCTCATAGAAAGAGTCTATTGGTGGTCGGGGATCGAACCTACTACCTCAGAGATGACAGCCGCACGTTGAAACCACTAAGCGAACACGGCTCAACAATAATTATTTAGCTATTTTAATTATATTAACTATCTATTTTTAAATTAATAGCAGTCTGAACCTCTAACATCTGATACTCCGAACAAAATCATTGGAAAAATCTGATAAATACAAATTTTACACATATATATACACACACAACTGTTAAGGAATTTCCGTCGTTTTTCAAAGGGATTTCAAGGGATGAGAGTCGCACTAAGGCCCGAACCCAATAATTGATCCACAATCTCAGATTATATTCAATGTGAGATTGTGGTTTAAGATCAGACCGTCATAGTCGATCGATCTCCTATCTGCATCCCAATAACCAAACCCTAAGAAGACAACCCGTTTTTGGCGACGGATAGAATGCAATCTCTTTGCTCTTCACACTCATATTTAATAATCAATATTTATCAGTAACACCACAGCCTGCAGCTAACTCAGACGTAATTTGCGGATTAATATAAAATAATATAGGAATAAATGTATTAGAAGTAGTAGAAGTAAAATTTGGCATTCCTATCCAAATAGGAGATATAATAATAAAAAACATTTGTGCAATTCACACATGGTAGAAGTGAAACCTTCAAAAACAAATATAAATTAATCATTTTCCACTATCTAAATGTGTGTGTTCTTTAAAAACAGTATATTTTAATTATACATTTTAATTTATAAGTTTAATATAAATCTTTAATTTGACAAAAACTAAAACAACGAAAGTTTGAAATTCGATCAAAAAAAAAGCGGCAGTAAATAGAGGCTGTATAATGCCTCCTATCTCATTTTCTCCCACGTTAAATCATATGATGAATTGATGTTTCTGTCTCTCTTTACCGCTGCATCCGGTTTGAAATCACGACGATTCGAAAGAAGTTTATCTATCTCATTTTCTCCCACGTTAAATCATATGAATTAATGTTTCTGTCTCTTTTTACTGTCGCTTTTCCGTTGCATCGGGTTTGAAATCACAACGATTCTAAAGAAGTTTCACTTCAAAAACATTTGTGCAATTCACACATGGTAGAAGTGAAACCTTCAAAAACAAATATAAATTAATCATTTTCCACTATCTAAATGTGTGTGTTCTTTAAAAACAGTATATTTTAATTATACATTTTAATTTATAAGTTTAATATAAATCTTTAATTTGACAAAAACTAAAACAACGAAAGTTTGAAATTCGATCAAAAAAAAAAGCGGCAGTAAATAGAGGCTGTATAATGCCTCCTATCTCATTTTTTCCCACGTTAAATCATATGATGAATTGATGTTTCTGTCTCTCTTTACCGCGGCATCCGGTTTGAAATCACGACGATTCGAAAGAAGTTTATCTATCTCATTTTCTCCCACGTTAAATCATATGAATTAATGTTTCTGTCTCTTTTTACTGTCGCTTTTCCGTTGCATCCGGTTTGAAATCACAACGATTCTAAAGAAGTTTCACTTCAATAATAATTTATTTTTCTCCCATATAACATTTACAATAATGAATAAGATTCGTAATTGATAAGAGATATTTGAAATCAAAGTAGCCAGGACGACAAAGCAACAAATTAATGTATGTATTTAATGCCACCTTCGATTACTAATTTTGGGGTCGAAATAATTTTGTCTACAAGGTATTACTTATAAAATCCTACTACCTATTAGGAAATGTATAAATCAAATGATTATTACACAAATTATTATACAAACCCAGAAGCCTTGTTTAAACATAATTCCCACCAAGGTGTTCCGAACTAAACGAACGACAAAATAATTATACGGTCATCTTACTGTCATAAACCCAGTTGTGTCTACAATCAATATACCATTTGCGACTGGTTAATATCTTAATAAGAAACTAATAGAGATTACAGACTTGCCTTCTCTAGGGGTGGGCTAGTGGTGTGCCTGTGTGGTCCAATCTTGTCAACTAGGCCTGGGTAGTATCGATAAATCCTAGTCGATATTACCCAGAGGTTGGGAATTTAAATTGGAGCGGGAAGCGATGAAAATTCCAAACCTTTGAACACTGTATGGTTTTATTTGATAGTTTTATTAGTACTAGCTAAATTCAAGTTTATTTATAGATCTTTATGGAGAGAAAAGTGTTAATCTAATAGTAAATAACATCTTTTAAAATGTATTTTGTTTGAAGTTAGTAAACTAAAAATATCTATAGTTATAATATGTACGTTACAAAACCTCAATCGAATGCATGCAAGTGTCTAATTATAATTAAAAAAAATAACTTAGGCAAGAAAGTTATCAGCTGATATCCAAGGTACAATTAACGAAAGAGACAACTTAGAAGGTGGATTGACCAAAGTAACGAAACTGCAGGTGGGACAGAGAGTGCAATGGTAAGATTAGGAAGCCTTTGCCAAAAAGGGGCACACAGATCTAAAAGCCTGAACTAGAAATAATATCGTATGTGTGTAATTATTTATTATCAGCATGTCCAAAAGTTACCAAGTGCCAAAAGTTATATAAGTTCAAAAAATTTATATATATTTATATATTTATCTATTGGTTACTTATCAATGATACTATATTATTGTTATTATATACAATTCAAAACAAATAACATAATACATAAAAATATATCTAATAACCTTTTATTATCAATAAGGTTTGTTTTTGTAAAATATCTAATATAATTATTACAAAAAAGTACATCACGGAACAGAATATATACAAATGGCAATATTCCGTGACTAATTGGAAAATACTCTCCTGCGGGAACATCAGACGATTTTCAACAAGAAAATGTTGCCATCATTGTTTTTAGATTATCCGCAATAAATCACTTCGGTCCCGTGTTATTGAATCTGTGGATTAAAGGATAACTCTTATAAGAAATTGTTTTCTGAGATTGTACTGAATATAATCATGAAGTACATATACAATAAGCCTTGGAAGAAAAACTTTGAAGTATAATAAAAAAAAAGTTAATTCAATGAGTACTTTATTTTCGCATGTTCTCTGGTTCAGTCACACAGACTATATAATATAATATAGTTATTAATGTGTAACGATAATTTGAAGTATTATAATATATTTTATTTTTAAGAAAATAGTTGACAATAGATAAAGTTACTGTGTTTTATTTACAATTGATTATCACACTTTTTTAATAATTACTTATTATATATCAAAATACATTCCTTTTACAAGCTTCCTTTTTAAAAGTTATTTAAATTGACTTTCAAGTCAACCGATGTGACAGTCTTTATACACATTTGTTTCCTATTATTCTTTTTTTTTTTATTTTACTAAAATGTCTTAATCTAAAAAGTTCAAAAAATTAAGCCAATATATAAGTACAATCCTACCAATTCAAATTGTTTTAATTTATTCTTTATAAGCGTCAGTACTTTGGAGTATAAATCTATAAAGCATTTGAATTATAAGTTATCTAATTGTCCAGACGTTATACTTTTACTATAACATTTTTACTTTCCACGAGTCGGCAAGTTGTACTAGGCCCTTTTCAAACAGTCGAAAGCTGTTTGTTGTTAGACGCAAGCGCTTCACGCGGTAGAGAAAAAACGGGAATAATTTTTCATAACATTTTCTTATACTGTGTTGTGTTTTTGTTGGTTTTATTAAATTATGCTAAGGTAAGTGAGTGTTTGAATACTTATTTTTGAACGAATAGTACGGGTCTAGTGCAATAAATTTGGTTAATTTAGATGTAATATTTTCAAAGTTAAAGTTACGTTAAAAATTATTATTAATTTAATTAACGAAAACAAAGATTCAGCATTTTAATATTTTATTAACGACATGTTTATAACTTTATTAGCCTGTATGATAAAATATTTAATTTCCTTAACTTAATCAACAACTATGAGTACGGCTAATGGGTTTATTGATATCTTTTATGAAAATGTTTCCCACTAACTGAATTTCATAACGTATAATTAGCTTATCAGTGAAAGATAAACTGAGGTGTCAACGATCGACAAGTGCAGCATGGTTTAATGGCCGGTTCCTATTTCTAACTTACGGATATAAAACTGTTACGATTTAAATTGTCCATATATATTCAAAAACAGCCAGTTATTTGTAGACTAATAAAGCTCTATGGCAGGTCAAACATATAGATTATAGAGCATTGGATATTTCGCTGCCATACTGGGCTAGCCGGTTCCAATTTTCGAATAACGAAAGGTTATTTGACGGATCGTAATATGGATATGATGGTGCTTAAGAGAGTATAATAAACCTTATTGTTTTAATATATGGCTAATGTGTCTAAAGTTATTTTTTTTAATTAAAAGGAAAGTACAGATAACACCAAAAACAAACAAGAAACATTGTTTAAAGCGCTACCACATAACAAATTTATATTGGTAATAAAATAAAGAGCGAAAAAGCAATATTATTTGTAATACAAAAACAAAAAAAATATTTGATTAGTAATGCTGATTTTAAATGTAATATAAATTAAAACAACTATTTACCGTGCAGATACTTAACAAAAGGATTAATAATATAATATATTTGGTCATTTCCTCAATTTCAATTATCAAGAAAATAATATAAATTATTAATTGGTTACGTTTCTTAATATTGGGAATTTCATTGTACTGTCTCATGTTCTATATAATTTATGTTTTAGATTTGTATTATTATTATCATTCCAAAATATGGACTCACGGAAAATTTGTTTTGTTAGTGACTTTGACCCGTGTTCTATAACGTCAATGAAACAGAAATCTAGTTTTAAGAGAAGTATTTTTATTTTTCTCAACTATCTTTGTATTTAAAATCAAATAAAAATTTATTAAATAATATAATAAAATTTTTTTAGTACTATGCTCTCATGTAAACAAAGGTTAACATGACAGCAAGCACCCGCGTTTTGTTATGTCAAATTTACTCATTTCCATTCTATTAATAGCAATAACCACAGAATCCCTATTGAAATAATCGAAGAGCGTCACTAATACAGCGGTCCAGTCAGGAAGTGAATCCGATACCGGTGAACTAATGGCAAGCTGCGACCACGCCGCACGTCACTTTAGATTATTCTATTTATTACATGCAATTTCAAGTATTTCAACTATATTTAAATATTCATGTATAGTATTTTTATCAAACTTAAAAAAATTGCATCGGGTACTTATGTTATCCGATCGGATAGAGTTTTCGAGTTAACAAAATTGCATATAAAAATTAGATGTATTCTGTGCATTAAATCAATTGGGTATGCATAGTAATACCGAAATGTTGACAATTGAACGTATAAACCAGTAAAATGTTCAGAAAAAATTGATAAAACTAACACAAATAGCAATTGATTCATAGGTGTAAATTATGTACCTAGAACAGCCATTATATTGACTTCAAAATTAAAAAAAATGTCTGGTTTAATTTTTATTATTAAAGTTATTCTTTTAACGCGCACGCCGTCACATAAAAGAAAACTCTGAAATCAGCTATTGTCATAATTTTAGTTTTTTGAAGGTCTTCTTAAGGTCTTTTGGCACGTTAGGGGAAAATTATAGGAGTAAATTTTTGTATTGGTCAGTTATTTTACCTACAAACATAACATATGGCGAAAGATAAAATGTTTAAAAAGATGAAAAAACGATGCCCTTGTTACGCCAACGAAGTACAAATTCTGCTTAAGTACACACATATGTTTTTTTTTATATAACAGGGGGCTGAATTAAAATAATACTGGCGCCAATAGACACACTCAATGTCAGAGGTCTCGCGAATGTGTGGTCAATGTCTGCTTTCTCTTTGTTATTTTGTATGCGAGTTTTCATTACCAAGTATCTGTTCCACATTGGAATATGTAATTCCTTTTTTAATGTTCTTCCCATTAATAATTTATTATGAATGATAGACTTAGAGTTGCTACCAAATGGGGCATTTAATCGATTGAGGTTTATCGAGTGTTCACTGAGAACCGGCTCAAAGCAAACCACTCTGTTTTATTGACATTCTTAATTTTAAGAGATGTTACAACATATTTAATTTCTAAAGTCTATTAAAGGGATTTTGGTATTTCTTTTTTATATAAACTATTTGTATAACTTAACTAGGGTTCTTTTTATTAATGGATATTTATATTACCAAAAATCTATATAAATATTACATGTTTGTCTGTGACTTCGGGCACTCATCATTATTTGACATTTTGGTAATCATTTTGACAGTTATATTTGTTTCCGTTTCAAAAACGTTACTCTATATTTAGTATCAAAAATTTGGTACTATCATATAAACAAACAGTGCTTATAACCCTTTATATTACTAAATTGAGTAGCTGTATTAATATAACTTTTTATACATATATAGGGGACATAGTAGTCCATGATCGGGCAGATCTGTGGCCTAGAAGCTAGGAGAGTGTCCCATCTTTACTAAAAAAGGACTTTATTTGCTTAAACTTAGATCTGGTTGGTTTGGCGTCTCTCGTCAGTCAGGTGCCAACTACTCCAAAAATGTCCTCATGATAACGGCGAATGGGAACACAATGACAACCGGGAAACGCGTTACCTCTTCATCCATTTATCTTAATGACATATTGACAACTCTGACAGATTTTTTCATTGTACTATTTAGGGACGGTAAATTAAAATTAAAAATCGAATTAACAACTCTATATATTTACTGGTAGTTCTCATCCGCGATTAATGTAACAAGCTGTTAAAGTTTATTTACATTGACATTGATTTTGGACAAACTAATGCAAATTAATAAGACCGGAACCGTCAGTGGTCAATCATATGTTTATTTAATGATTAACCACGTTAGCCAAGTAAGCTATTGGTACTGAGTTAGAACCCTGTTTAAGATCTTTGCGTACGTAACTGACAAAAGAAAAAATGAACGGGCAGATTTTTTAAATATTTTCTCCACAATCTGATTTTAATTGCTTCTGGCGGGACATGGCACGACCTGGAGCAGAAAACAAACGTGGTTCAGCCACCAGCTTCATTGCCCCCACACACCCTGAACACAGGTACTTGGATCTATGGGAACTGAAAGTCCAGGAACTTAAATAACAATTAAAAATTATCCTAATTTATTTGTGAATTAATTCAAACTCAACGTTGAAAATTAGATACTTTGTAACCAAGGGTAAAGTATCTAATGGTAAAGTATATGGTATAATTTATTAAAGATATAAAACTGACACATGAATGTTATACAAGTTTATTATCTTACAGCTAAAATGCATATTATTAATTAATTATAAAACAAAATAATTAGGCAATATACAAAGCCAAAACAGATTACATTGATAAACATTACATAATATATATATATATTTCATATTATGAAACAAATAAGTACATTAAAAGACGAAAATACAAATGAAATTTAACATTTAACAAACAAAAATTAATACTTAACATTTTAAAGAAAAAACGAAACTGCTAAAGAAACTCAGTCTTTCCACCTATTCAAATATTTCCTTACATCCTCTTTGGTGGTCGAAAATATCAAAATGTGTTATAGTTAGCTAATTCTGGAAACATTGGCTAAGTATGCAGGTAATTCATGTTCGTACGAGGTCAATGGAATAATTTTAAGGATCTAATCGCTTTTAAACAGTTAGTCCTAACAAAGAACATTACACAGGGGCCAAAATAACTAAATACATAGATATATAGTTCAAAAATTATCATCTGCATAAGGTCTCACTTTATTACTTTGCTTGGCTGTTACCAACTGGAATTGTCGATTTGTATTTTAAGCTTGCAGGAACTTTTGTGTCTTCCCGATCCTTCCGATCTAAAGGACTCTCTCTTATCACTATTTGGATCCAGCTGATGCAAAGAATGAGTAACACCACATTTCAAAAGTTTCGAGGCGTTTTTTTGTATCTTCTTTAATAGTCCATGCCTCACAATCCGGATAGCTGCTAGCCAGTACCTAAACATGTAGAAAAAAACATAATTAAACAACGAAAAAAAAAACAAATAAATTGTGCTGTTTTGTTTCGTAATTATGATGAAAAACACTACAGAATTAACTACATTAATATTTCAACGGAATAATAGGAATGTGACAAGATTTGATAAAGTATGACGAATCTTGCCGTCGGTTCTCATCATCTTGATGAGATAACATCAAGCACGGCGCTAGCGCAGGCTTGTTAAATTCCATAATTGACTTATCTACGCTTTTATTGATTATTTCTCCGCTAAATCGTGGGTAGCTTTAAAAAAAATATCGTAATATAAATTGGGTTAGATAACTGATATTAAAAATTATAAAATTGATTTACTTCATAATACAATGGTATTTTTTAAAACATAAAGTTGTAATTCCCTCTGGCATAATAATTGTTTGGAAAAAGCCACATTACAAAGCCAGAGTAGTGTGTGGCCTAGTGGCTTCAGCGTGCCTCTCATTCCTGAGGTCGTAGGTTCGATCCCAGATCCCATACATTAATGGACTTACTTTCTATGTGCACATTTACGCGAACGGTGAAGGAAAAAGAAAACGTTGACAGCGTCTTGTGTATGGACTACAGATTATCTCCTATGTAATCTATTTTAAATTTAATTAATAATGATAATCTCATGCTTAAAGAAGAAAAATGAATATCTCAGTGTAAATTGTTTCTTAGTAATTATAATCCCAACAAAGTAACTGTATAATTTAGGACAGGAAGTAACAATGTAAAATTGTTATTGCAATCGAATTCAAACACGTCGAACGTTTCCCGAGAAAATCGGTTCAAATCTTTGAACTTTTGTGACCTAACTTTCACTTTATTTGAAGAGACACTAAATTTAAGAAGCCATTAGAGTGTTCATATCGTGTCATGTGAGAAAATTTTAAAAGCATTTTGGAACAACGTTGTTTTCATTGATACCACGTTATTTAAGGCTTTGAGGGCAAAATAGGTTTTGAATTATCAATAAATCTGGTTGGTGACGTGCGTGCTTTTTCTTTGTACATCCGCGGATACACAAATATAGATAAAAAAGTAATTTTTTTTAAAGCGGGAAGTGTACTATGGACTCTTACCCACTAAAACCCCTTATGCTGGCTATGAACAGGAGGCACAGTAATAGTTCTAACTAAGATATTTGCTCTGAAATATCCAGGACGGGTTTGGGTTTGTGTCAAATGGCTTTTGACAGATAGGATAATTCGTCAGTTAATTAAAAAGTCTTTTGTGAAATTAATAGTGAAATGAGAAAATCATAATCACTGAACTTATATTTATAAACTAATTAATAATTATACTAATGACTGAATGTCAGATTTTGATATGTTATTTAAACATTTTGTAATCTTAGAAACTATCTAATAGGCTTTCAATGTAGTCGTGATTAAGAGATTTGACACTTAGTTTTAGAATCACTTTAATCCCAACAATGTGTCAGAAATTAATACGACTTTTATGTCAATGACGTGTTTGTCGGTATGAGTTCAAATTCCGTGTTAATTGAGAAGTGCGTTGGCAATACAATATGATTTCTATAAAAAAACAATGTTGAGAATATAATAATAAAGATTTTGCTGCAACAAATACAGTTTAAAGCCCAATTTTTTTATTTTAAACGTTTATATTATTTATTAAAATAGTTAATTGAAATAACATTGATTGTGTCATGTTCGGAATTCGAGTTTTTACCAAGAATTTATGCGACCCTTTCAACCATTTTTATTTATTACATGTATTGGTTAAAACAGTTCGGTAGTATTTGAGTTTATCACCGTAGGTGGAATATTTAAGTTAAAATAATTAAATCAGTGGCGCTACAACCTATTTTAGGCCTTGGCCTCAGATTTTTGAATCTGTTTCATGATCATTTTTAAATCTAAAGGGCAAGTAGGTGATCAGCCTCCAGTGCCTGACACACGTCGTCGACATTTTTTTTTCGGGTCTAGACATGTCGGTACACGATGTTTTCCTTTACCGTTCGAGTAAATGTTAAATGCGCACATAGAAAGAAAGTCCATTGCTGCACAGCCCGGGATCGAACCTACGACCTCAGGAATGAGAGTCGCACGCTGAAGCCACTAGGCCAACACTGCTCGTTAATCTTCTATCTCGTCTATTTAAGTTAAATCGACTGTTTTATTAAGGAATCCACAAGAAGTCACCTCACATATTTTATGCTAAATATTGATCAATCAAAAGTAAAAAATGCTATTATTATCCTTTCTATTACCAGCTATGATTGAAATTCGAGGGTACAGAGGATTTCATTACAAGACACCAGCGTACGTGATAAGTCCGCAGGTCATTGACCCCCTGAAATCACGGGTGTTCTGTTATATAATTATGTCCAATAGTGGCAATCGTTGTCGCCTGTTGACCCATCAACTCTCAAGTAGCCAGGCTAATTGTATAGTCTATCGATGTACTGTGTTATCAATCATTTTGATACATACGATATTTCGCCTTTCATTATCATGTTTATCTTTTCGCACAGGTACGTGTGTGGAATTGACCTTTGATCTCTTTCCTCTTCCAATTCTTGTTTTGGAATAAAATAACACATTATTAGTCGTCCACCATCACGTGAATGTTGGGGCTATTTAACTTCTTGGCATCACGGGCCTGAGAAGATTGAAAAGGACAAAACCATTTGAGCTAGTGAATAAGTGTTTGTGTACGTTAATATTTAGTGCGTGAGTGAAAAAATAGTACACAATAACAGAAACTTACTTTACTTTAATAAAATGGTGTTATAAAAAACAGTGCAGCAGATAACTAAATTATTATGTAGATGGTGCCAACCATAACAGTCATAGTGATTATTTATATCGGACATTTTGCATGCTATTTAGTTTATATCATCATTGAATACATAGTTATTACAAACCGGACTTATCTTGTATGGTTAACGGTGCTTAGGACGTTCACTTCACCAGTTTCCAGAAGGTACCATAATGTGATATTGGTTTCGATACACCCACTTAATGTTCCTAATATCTGATGAGGTAATTTCCATTTGAGCAGAATTATATTGGCTTGGAAAATATTACATATGTTTGTTTTGTTCGACAGTTCTGTGTAATTAACTTTGTCTTATGTAGTTTCATTATGATTCTTTTCAAATTATTTTTACCCTCGAAATTTCTATAAGGACGCTAGTTGTCGTATTCATTTAATTATTTTATGTGTCATTGTATTTCTATTTTACTGCAACAAAGTGTTAATAAATAAATAAAAAAAATAATTAGTCGCGCTAAAACCGTTGTTAGTTCTGAGCCTCAGATTTCTGTATCTGCTACATGATCATTTGTCAATCTTATAGACAAGTGGCAGCCTTCTGTGCCTGACACACGCCATCAATTGTTTCGGGTAGGCAAGTCGGTTCCCTCACGTCATTCTCCTTCACCGTTCAATTAAATATTAAAAGCGCACATTGAAAGAAAGTCCAGTAATGCACGGTTATCGAACCTACGACCTAAGGGTTGTGAGTCGCACTCTGAAGCTACTAGACATAACATACAACACTGCTTTGTTAATAAATAAATATTCTAACTAGAATATTCAAAGTGTTTTATTTAGCGAGACGTAGTTCCCGAAGTATCTACCCGAGGGACATCGGCAGCCAAAACTTCAAACGCTCATTTAAATAATAAAAAGGATGTGTTCATTCAACTGCTGTGAACTGTTTCACATTTTTACACCAACCAACCAATTCGACTTGGTATTTTTTAGGACTCGCGAGCACTCTTGAGAGGACCCAAGGGTCGGCAACATACTTGCGAGCCTTCTGGCAATTTGCGTGTGCATTATCGATATGACTTAACATCAGAGCCTCTTTTCCGTGTGCTATAAAAAAAAATATATCAATAAATCACAGTTTACAAATTTTAACATATACCGTATAATTTGAAAGTGTTTTGTTTAGAAATAATAATAACAAAAATAGTTATTATTATTTGTTTTTGTCTATGCACACATGTATCATTGATGATTCTTACGACGACCACGCTTGATCATCGCAGTTCTCTTCCTTTCTATACACAATTCTAGAGGCTTCTAAACAATCCAGCAGTAAAATGTGTATGCCCAGTTATGTTGAAAGCGATATTGCTAAAACGCAGTGTATCTGCTATCACTACGCGCGCGGTTAACCGCATGTCATATAAAAGTACCCTCACGTTCCCTTTTCTCGCGGTTTAGGTAAAAGTTTAACCGCAACTTGTTTAGCAATTTTCTTAAGTATCAAAGTATCATATTGCGATACACTTTCTAAATCAATGGGTTTTTTGAAGTTACAAATACAAAATCGAAAGTTTTCGCTCATAAATATTTATTGTCTATACTTCATTGTTGAACCTTTGGAATATGTTATGTAACTTTGATATTATTTTGATTCGCTAGCTAGAAGCTACTAACTTCAGCGTGATTCTCTTGCTTATGCTCGTAGGTTCGATCCCTGGTTGTACACCAATGAGTGTCTATGTGCGCATTTAATATTTGCTCTAACGGTGAAAGATTACATTGCGAGAAAACTTGCCATATACCCAAAAAGTCGATGGCATGTGTCAAGCACAGAAGGCTGAACCTTCTTGTCTATTAGACTGACCAATATGTATACAGTAATCTGAGGGATCAAACCTGAAAAAGCGCCACTAATTTATTTATTTTAATTTAGAAAGTTCATCCAATCATGATAGATCCAGTCAGAAGCTATAAAAGGTAACAGTGCCCTAAATACTACTTTTACAACATATTTTCATAAGTATCTGATAGTCCTCCTTGTAACATGTGATATTCGAGAAATCAATAAATTCATTTTTAACTTGAAATACAAACTAACATATTATACTATATAGTCGTATTCGTTACCATGGTAACCTAGAATGGAAACTATCATTACTAATAACAATTCTCCACGATTATCCCATAATAAGGCCGTTTTAACGATTTAAAGTTTGACCAGTACAGTATCGATACAATTTTGTTCAAACAGAATTAAGTGGGTCACTGTATCGAAGCCTGGGGTTAGAGGTTGGTGCCCTTACTGGAAGCTCGCTAACAGGCGATAATTGGGCCCTAAGTTCATGCTAATTCGAGTACGGCTTGAACAAACATTTATTATTTGTCAAAAAATACTCTGTTTAAACTAAACATCACCTAAGGTAACATTTGTGTATGTTAATCACGTGAATACATCAAATTGCAGACAGCATACAAAAACTTAAAATGACCTATTGTAGTTTACTTCGAAAGCTCTTAATTTTGGCTTTGTGTCTACTGAGCTTTCTCCGTTTGTCCTTTATGTGTGTACAGTCCAGCTTTTCAAGTGCTTATCAAAACTTCATTAAATCAAGTGGGATTTGAAGGACACCTTTCTTCTTGATTGTACGTTTTTTAATTTGATTTCGAATGTACTGATTGAGCTATTGTACGACAATGTATTGTCTCTTGAGATTAATTACTGACATAAAACGATTAGTATGATTCAATCTTAATTAAATAATATTAGATAGTCATTGGCGTAGGTTTAAATTTTAAACCTAAAAGAAATACTTTAACTGCAGATTACGTATAACTGCAGATACGATATATTATTTTGTTGGGTTGGACCAGCTATGGCCAAGTAACTTCAGCGTGCGACTCTTATCCTTGAGGTCGTAGGTTCGATGCCAGCTGTGCACCAATGAACTTTCCTATGTGTACCTATGTGCGCATTTAATATTCGCTCAAACGGTGAAAGAAAACATATTGAGGAAATCGGCTTGCCTTAACCGAAACAGTTGACGAATTGGGTCAGGCACCTGTCTATTACATTGACAACTGATCATGAAACAGATACAGAAATCACCTAGGCCTCACCTAGACCTAAAGGTTGTAATACTGATTTATTTATTTCATTTTGTTTTACTAAGCTATAAATTATATATGGAGATTATCGTTAATAACGTATTCGACACTATTTACATCAAATTAATGGAACAGAGTAAAATGGGCCGTGTTTTTGGATAATAAAACTTTATCAAATAACTAGTATTCAGACCACCTATAATGGTGAAAGGTCTGTTAAATTGGACTGGGAATTTTATGTCGTTCAAATGAACTAATGGAATGCTTTATATAAATTGAGGAGATTGATCTTTTTGGATTGGAGTTCACTTTTTGGACTTTTTAACTGCCTTAACTGTTGAAGGTAATTTGGTTGGCAAATGTTGAATTTTGATTTATGTGTTCATAACATACAACTGGACAAATTAGTAATGTCAAATACTAATATTAACTTAGAAAGTATACATAACTTGATTTTCATAGATTTGTTGGTTATTGTGTGTTAGTTTATAAAGACAAATATAAAATGTTATCAATCTTAAGAATTTAATTATTTAAAAAATTCACTTGGATCGTAGGGTTCAAGTGCACAGGCGCTAATTAGAGATATAAGTAGGCGCCTGGTAGATGGTACCGGTGACTTATCATCATATATTATCAACGAATAACTATCGCAATTCATCGAAGAAATTATAGTGTTAAAGGTACACTGCTACATGGACCACACTTTTAAATTTGTTTCAATTTTCTGTTACTATTACTGACACTGAAATAAAAATAATATAGCATATGTCATTCGCAAATTTATCTACACCAATGTTCTGAACGTTTATCAAACACTATTTTTATAGCATCAAAACTTTACCAAGTATATTCAATATTCATAGTTCATTGCACGATCAAAATCAGACAAAAATATTTAGGATATTATAAGTATTAGAGCAGTTGTGGCGTAGTGGCTGTAGCCTGCGACTCTCATCTCTGAAGTTCGATCCTCGGCTGGGCAGACAGACTTTCTTTCTTTGTGTGCATTTAACAATTGCTCAAACGGTAAAGGAAAGGATCGTGAGGAAACCGGCGTGTGTCAGGCGCAGCCCCCTGCGTCACCTACTTACCAATTAGATAGACAAATGATCATGAAAACAGATACAGAAAATTGAGGCCTAGACCTAAAAAAGATGTAAAGCCATTTTATTTTTTATAAATTTATTAAACACGTGAAAATTAATCTTTAATATCACTAATAAAAGTATAAAATTTCAAATCCTATAAAGACGAACCTTAATAAACGTACAGTATATAATTAATCAATTTGTTGAGTATCGTATAGATGAATGAATCAACGGTATAAGGAAGCAATATACCTTTATGAGAGTAATTCACAGTTCCTGGTAGCGGTGATTACCGAGACCACTGACACCCACGTGAACATATTTCGAATTTTTACTTCGACACAGTCCTATGTGTGTGAGGTTACCCACTAAAAGCTCACACACATGGGACTGTTTCACTGGTGGCCCACAATAGTTTAACTGACATTGTTCAAAGGTAGTAAAATATAAACTGAGATATGCAGAAAGTATATTTATCGATAAATTAATTAAAAATAATTTAAATTGTATTAAAATAATGATATTACTGGGTACTGCCCTTGGACACTCACATTGCCAGAAGGATCGCAAGTGTGTTGCCGGCATAAGAATATATACTGTTTTTCGAAGTCTAAGTCGTTGTACAAGAAAATAATTAAAATACTTTGTATTAATGAAAATTTCAAATAAACAAATATATGTATAGAAATATCTTTACACTTTTTTATGATTATGATTTTGTACTTAAAATACTTTAGATTTTATACAAATATTTTTATATATAAGCACAATAGTGGTGTAGAGGATTTGTAATATAAAAGAACTTATTTTTCGTACAGCCCAATTAAAATACCACCTCGCAACCAAAGTTGTAAATCAAATAATTTTCGTGTTATCTTGTCGTGTCTAATTTTACGGGGCAAAGAGCGCAGGTGTGAAACTAATTTATTTTCTATTTATCTTAGTAGTGATAAAGAGTACTGTAACAGCTATTATAATGAACGTCCAGAACGTAACTCATTAAAACAATTAGCATTTTTAACCTCTTAATCAGTGTTATAGGGACCGTTTTCAAAAACAACAAACAAAGTTTGACAGCTGACACATGTCTTCTGTCAAATGACAGATGACACTTCCATCACGTAATAAGCCTGATTTAATTTATTACTATTTGAGGTCCCTGCACTATAACCATAACCACTAAGCTGTATATCAAATACATGTTGACATAATATGGGAGGCATATAGTTCTCTAGTCTCTGAATCTTAATAATAATCACCATCCGAATGACCTCGACGTCCAGTCGACAGTTTTAGCACCACCACTTTATGGAACC
Source organism: Pieris rapae (assembly GCF_905147795.1). Lineage (NCBI taxonomy): Eukaryota > Metazoa > Arthropoda > Insecta > Lepidoptera > Pieridae > Pieris > Pieris rapae. The sequence continues at coordinate 1,672,202 of NC_059511.1, read as the reverse complement.
CGCTGAACACAAGTATTTCCGAACAGATCTGACTTATAGTCCTTTAAGAAAAGAACGTAGTATGTATTACTTAAACCAGCATTACTTGCGAGCCTTCTGTTGATAGCGATAGTTCTGTTGATAGATACATCAGAACATTTAAAAAAAGAAAAAGAAGTATAGTTCTATTGAGAACTTCGAATGCTTGAAATTTTGCGAATGATGCCCTAATTTATTTTGAAGGCAAAGTGCAATGACTGCTTTTCTAGCGTAGTATAATATTTAATCAAATAGATAAAGTTATCTAGTTTAGCACACTGACACAGTAAGAGGTGTCGTAATATGTTGTAACTGTTGATTCTTTAGATAACGTGACCGCGGACGGCGATGTTTGGAAAAGCAGTTATAGCGTTGAATAATTGCTACTTTGTATAATTCCATATTTGCTTTTTGTTTTAGGACTAATGAAGTTTAGATTAATTATCTTTGCCGCATGTTGGGTAATTGTCGTTTAAGATGTCTGCGCCGTGACGCTGATTTTTTAATTCAAATAAAATGCTATTCGATTTTTATTTATATCTAGTTTAGTAATATGCTCAACAAAAATTATTACTCTTTGTTCAGTGAAAATCAAAGTCAATGTTACCATTAGTCCGCTAAAGTCTTAATTAAACATAAGTTTCTCAGTTTGTCTCTGCAACTCCAGTTAGTTTCTTACGTTTTGAACACTATTATAAAATTAAAATTGAATGGATTAAATAATAGTTTTTCTGTTACCTTGTAATTTTTTTTTAATTTCTTCGTCGTATAATATGTAACTTAACCAAATCAAATCATTATTCACTTTGGTCAATGGATCGATCGATCAACAGCCTTTTTGGTTAGTCTTACGTAAAAACAAATTTCAGTAACAAATATTTAAATAATATTAAAAATTGATAAATCATAGTCATAGTACCTATAGCACAAAGGGTACTAATAAATGAGCACGTTGTAAAAGTTTATACACATCCAGAGGTGGAACGCACAACTTTAGGGTTGAAGTCCAAACACTACTCTCGCAGGCTATATAACGATATTTACTAGCTTTTAATTCCTAGAGATTAGAATAATTTGAATTTGAAATATAGATGTAAAATTAAATATTTTAATCACCAAAGAGATTGTAAAAAAATTGATCAAATAATTATTTGTTCTGTCGAAATAGAACAGGTTTAACAAAAAAAAAACCATCCTATAATCCTGATATGGGGGTAGGAAATTCTATTATGTATGTGAAGTACTGTACTTTGCAGATACCTCCAACCGTGATAAATAAAATAAGTCATAATACATAGTTAAATTGACATCTGTCAATATGACAGCAGACATATTCTATGACTGACGTTAGAAATGCATTTTTTATAATTAGTAATGTTCTGGGCGTAAATAGCTGTAGCTGTCTTTATCGCTAAGATAAATTTAACATCAAAATATTGATGTACTTTGTTCACACTTAGATCACAATGTATTTTATCTGTATACGAGCGATGATAACATTCCCATATGAAATAAAAATGTTTAGGATGCTGGTGTCAGATTTATATTCATGCATAATGACTCTTACGTTTGTTTTCTTATCTTATGACTTCCTTTATCACATATTTACGACCAGTGAAATATGTTTGATTAATGTAATAAATTTTGAAGCTTCTCATTTCATCGGTTTAAATAGCCTTTAAGTATTATAGTATATCTGTGGCACAAAATATAGGCAATGATACCAATAAAAAAAAATGTTTTTTTTAAATAAATAAGCAAGTTTAATTTTTTATATTGTTTATTTGTGTGTTATTCGTAAAGCAACTTATTATTCAATATCTAAATGATTAAATTATACACAAATGCCAAATACGGAATACACATTCAAACTTAACTTAAAAGTTAAAAAATATTATCTACTTATAAATATAGAGATAATTGGCTAACACATAAAAAAAATGATAAATTAACAAATACATTATCCCAAACAAAAAAATACATTCCTGAAACTTTATTGCTGTTGTTAATATTAGATTAAGGAATATTTCAAAATACAATATTAACTGCATTTTCTATTAAATATCTACTTAAGTTTAAAACAGTTTCCTCCTATGCCTGAAACACGCCGTCAACTTTTTGCATCTAAGCAAAGTCGGTTTCGCCACGATGTTTTTTCTTAACCGTTTGAGTCAATGTTAAAATGTGCATGAGAAAGTCAGTTGGTTCACTGGGATCGAACCTACGACCTCAGGGATAAGAGTCAACTATCAACGAAAATAATATTCAACACTACAATTGATTTTGAGCTCAAGAATCTTGTCTATTAATTTATCCATACGATATTTAGATTATTAACAAAAATGTTAATTTGTTCCAGGTCGTAAAACAATTGAGGCGATGGTCAGCGAAGTGACGTAGATTTTATTCCTATGACAATTATATAGACTAGTTGTTTATTAGTAAATGGACTGTAGTGTACAATGGACAAATAGATCGTCAAAGTGAATGTTGTGAAAATGAAACGATTCAGACGCTGGGCCCAGAAGCGGTTTTGGTGAGTTTTTTAGTGTTTCTTTAAAAAATCTAAACACATTTTTCTTATTAAAAAAATTTATGGAAACATCAAGACAGTAAAATAAATAAAGTTTCTGTTTTGTACTCGTAAAGTTTATTAATGTTTTTTTCCCGGTAGTCATAAGTAGCAACGGATTTCTGTGGCTGAGCTAAAAATACCTCTGAACAATAAGTATAACCCTGAAAAAATGTTATCTATCGATAAAGCCGCTTTTCTAATAATTTATATAACATCTGTTTGTACTCCTAATTAATTAAAATAGGTAATAAATCAGCAAAATCTGAATGTAACTTACATAGCCACGTAATTCTAGAGTATAAGATGTAACAAGTTATGTTGAAAATACAGATTTAGCTTCAAATTAACTATTTTTAACTGAATAAGAGAAATCCATTGAATATTCCTTTTTTCTTACTAGTCTTAGCCTAGCAGCCTTTTCTAATAATTTATATAACATCTGTTTGTATACTTTATGAAAAGAATTAAAAAAAAAAAAAAAAAATCAGTGGCGATACCTTTTTAGGTATCAGATTTCTGTATGTGTTTCATGATCATTTGTCAATCCAATAGCCAAGAAGGTGATCAGCCTCCTGTGACACACGCCGTCAACTATTTGGGTCTAAGACAAGCCGGTTTCCTCACGATGTTTTTCTTCAGAGCGGATTGTTATGTAGAATGATGAGATGAGGATGAGACTCGCACGCTGAAACCAAAGTAATAATAATCCAGCAAAAGGTGAATATACCACAGAAGCATATAATATAGTCAACGTAATTCTAAAGGACGAGTCTTCCCGTTCTTAAAATAAACACGGCAGATAGAATTCCAGTCACTAGGTCGGCAGCATGACTGTTCATTACAAGTGTTTAACATGTCTGTTGAAATAACAACACGGCTTCTTAACTGACGTTAAGGGTCTACTAGCGACACCCGGCTTCGTTTCTTCCCACTCATAGTGGTCCATTAAGTTGTTGATAATTGTAATTAGCAATTAGTCATAACTAAGTAATTGCTATCTTAGCTTAAATGAACGTTAGATATTAATGAATGACTGTGAGTACAGATCTATTCGCCATTTAATTCTTGTGAGGATAACATTTTATTCGAGCACTTTAAAAATGTTTTTGGACTAGAAATGTTTATTAGTTAAAAGTAAGCTACTAGGCTAGTGTATATAGGTATATTGGAGCATTGTGCGATACTTTAGCGTTCGACTCTCATCCCTGAGGTCGCAGGTTCGATCCCCTGCTGTGCACCAATGGATTTCTTTCTATATGCGCATTTTACCCAAAACGTCGTGTGTCAGGCACTAGAGGCGGATCACCTACTTGCCTATTAGATTTAAAAATGATCATGCAACAAATGCGGAAATTTGGTTTAGTTTTCTATATTCCCGATTTCTTACAACACGGATGCAGATGGCACATGACTAAAACATGGTAGTTTGAAATTGAAGTGAAGACCCGAATAGAAATTGCTCGTCCCTCCTTCAACAAAATGAGAAAGGTACTCTGCAACAAAGACGTCTGTTTACACCTCCGAAGTAGGATGCTTCCATGTTCCAAGCCAGTTGTAATGTATGGTTGCGAAGTTTGAGAACCTATGAACCACTAAGAAATTCGAGGCCTTTGAAATGTGGTATTACCGAAGAATGCTGAGGATAAGTTGGGCTCATAGAGTCACTAACGAAGAAGTTGTTTGGCGCGCCAAACGATTTCGAGAACTTACTTTGACCATCAAAAGAAGAAGATTAGTTACTGCTAATTAGATTTGTGCTTCGACATTAACGGTAAATACTTCTTCAAATCATCATGACGCGCTGGCAGGAGGCAAGAAGGTGGAAGTCATAACTACGCAATATCAGAGAATGGAAGGAAGTGGCCAGCTGATGCGGTTGGCGAAGAATAAGAAGTAGGACCGCCAACAGTAGTGGAGAGGAACTAGAAGCAGAAGAAGACGGATCTACATGTATGCTCGGTTAACGGAATTTTTAACTTGTCCTTGAAGTATTTTTGCATAAATTAAATTGCAGTGAATCAGTGAAAGTAATTCCAGTTACCTACTAAAGGGTACAATACGTTAATAAAGCATTTGAAAGAAGTGTTTTACGACTCCACACACTTACTGTTATGGCTTTCCCGAGTATTGTCACTTGAAAGTTAGTTATTAAACTTTCCCGTCAAAACACCACATAAAAGGTTTTATTTCAGAGATAAATTATTTAAGGGCCCACGTAAATCTATTAACAGATAATTCTCTCAAGCGAAGTTGTTAGGTTTTCTTTCAATTGAGCAGTTTGTCGTGTGGCTTGAGTGTGCGATTTATTCTTGAGGTTATAGATTCGAATACCGACTGTGTACCAATGGATTTTTCATTATATGTGAGCATTTTAACACTGTATGAAGGATAACATCCTGAGAATCGCGTGAGACAATCGGTTGCGACTTAAAAAAATATAACGGAACAGAGTCCTTGGGATTTTTTTAATTTATTTATTTTTCAAAATAATATAGAATAATCACAATATGTTACAATAGAAAACCGCTATGGTTTGTATTAATGTAATCATAGCAGTCTTGTTTTGAGCGCGACAAATGAATATAACATTAGTTTTTTAATTTAATAGTTATGTAGTTATTTAATTTAAAAGTTATGTGTTTAGTGTTAGGCTTTCTAATATCTGACTGGGAATATTTATTAGCCTTAAATCAAACCTTTAATTACAAATAGCACACTTTTGCTAAAATCAATGCTTTTATCTAATTTAGACTGGTATGAAACAGTTAAATTTCTGTTCCCGCATTTTATTTTTATGACCAAATATTTCTCATATTTTTTTGCGATTTGACGTTTTTGTATGCAATTTCGATATAAGTTTTTCGATGACCTTGTGAAGTTGGCGTAAACTTGAAATCGTATTGTACTATATTTTTTAACTATCGCCACAGATCAAACATTATAATAAAACATAGCATTAAATTGAATAGAACACCCATAAAAAGAATTATTTAAATATTTATAACTTAAAGAAATAGAACTTAAAACTTAAAATAGAACCATAACCATTTTTTATAGAACAGGGGGCAAACGGGCAGGAGGTTCACCTGATGTTCAGTGATACCGCCGCCCGTAGACACTCTCGTAGATAGTGATAAATCGTCTTTTCTTTTGTCACTTCACTCCAGAGACAATTTAAAAAGTCGCCCCATGGAGTCTTACAATACCTTATTTTCGGTAACATAATCGCTAGTGTACTTGTGCAGATAAAACCAAATGTTTCATTTTTGTCGTATTCTAAGAGTATTTTTGTACACCCATTCGTCTTTAAACTTTGTACGATACAGTGTAAGCTATGTATGTTTATTCAAAATGTTTTTATAGGATTACCGACTATCCTCCTTGAAACTCCTCGACACTAAACGTAAATACAATTATGTGAACCATTCACACGTTCTTATACAGGATTATGTAAACAAACAAAGATTCACACAGTATTGAAGAAGATGGCCGTTTGATACACATGACACATATAAACACCTACAAACATGCAGAGATTCAGGAAAAGTATTGTCTCCTGTATATCAAGAAATATATAATATAAATATATATATGACAGATTGGAAATATAATCTAAATATATGAAATAAAGTCGTGCTAGTTACAACACTCATAACTTAAGATCGGCTGGGCTAATGTTAGTTATCTCTTTTTTAGTGGATTCTTCTCCGCTCCGAATAAGATAAGTTATCGAATAACAATTAATAAATTAATTTACCTCAAACAGCATGTGGTGCCATCTCTTGACAAAACATTTCTGTATTCGCAAAGAAATTGTATTTATGTAATAATAATGAAATCATAAATTAAGTTTAAAGTTAAAAAAATAAATCAGTGGCGTTACAATCTCTTTAGGTCTTGCCCTCAGATTTCTAAATCTGTTTCATGATCATTTTTAAATCTAATATGCAAGCAGGTGATCAGCCTCCAGTGCCTGACACACGTCGTCGACTTTTTGGGTCTGAGACATGTCGATTTTCCTCACGATGTTTTCCTTCACCGTTAGAGCAAATGTTAAATGCACACATAGAAAGAGACTCCATTGGTGCACAGCCAGGGATCGAACCTACGACCTTAGGTATGAGAGTCGCACGCTGAAGCCACTAGGCCAACACTGCTCCTAAGTTTAAAGTTAGCACATTATTATAAGACTATTAGGCGGAACGAAGTTCGCCGAGTCAGCTAGTACACAATACTGATCAAAATACTCAAGAAAAGCGTAACAAGAAGGGTGGCAGTATTGCATCTGCCACGGCGGTCGTGAAGGGTATCCTCGGGCTTTAGAACGAAAAACTGTGCAACGTTATATTATAACTATATAAACACTAGTTAAAATAAGTGATATTTTCAGTTCCTTAACATTTGACATTATTAAAGTAAACTATAATTGTAACAGTTAATAACTATATTAATAACTTAACTTACATAATATTGACATTATGATAATTAATGTCATTTGCATGCTTGTCTTTATATGATTGCGCGGTTTATTTAATTACTTAATTTGAATGTACTTATTGATATTGATACTTGAAAATTAACGATTTATTATATTATTGAAATGCTATTTGTCAGATATATTTCCTGTAACAAAATATTGTCAAATTAAAAAATAGGGCAACTGATTTTTCTGCGAGTGTCTGACACGTCAAGGACTAATATTTATAAGAGAATTATATATATTACGTAACTGAGTTTGAGCTTATATTTGTTGGAAGGATGACGAACAAATAATTAGGTTTACTACTTTATTTATCAATAAAGGCAAAAATGTCACTTACATGGGAATAATACTTTAGATTAAATTGTAGTCGTTAAACTTAAAAGTAAAAGTAACCAATGAAATCTTAATTAAAAGTTATTATAATAAATTTATTTAAACATTATTTCACATAGCTTCGATTTGAATGAATTATAAGAAATAATATTTTTTATATTTGTTGGTAGTTTATTATACAGCTGTGAGCCTTTGTAGGTAAACTTTTTTTGCCGTAGTTCGTACGTATTTTAGGTTGATAATTAGCTATAGAAAGCAGCATGTCCCATACACAGGGCCACCAGCCTTTTTAACGTAATTGCACTTAAAAGATAAAATCCATGGGAAATCCCATTTAATGACGAAATGGACCAGGCGTGGAACATTAAATAACTGCTATCAACACACTTTGGACATTTGTGTTTCTATGCAAAGAACTTTTAAGATACACATTGCGCAAGAGACTTTAAAAATGTTATATGTATAGAGTAACTTGTATATAATCTTACATTAATTAATAACTTAATGATCCGGTGAACTTATACAACTTATTACATATATTTGTGTCAAAACTTTTTTTCGAGAGTCTTATAAATATTAATCATAATCATAATGTAAATCAACTTAAAATTTATGACACTTAACTTTTTGTCTGTGTCGTTTTGACATAAAATATTTCCCAGCTAGGAACGGTTTTAATTTGATAATTTAAGGGTCGTTTTTTGTACTATTATTATTGTTTCTCGTTGTTTAAGCCACAAATATTTCACAACTTAACTTTAAGTTTCTTTACGTGTTGGAGCATCGTATATGATACGTGATACGTCATATACAATACGACAGCGCCATCTTGCGTAGAGAAACGATTGGGTGGGTATACACTTTAGCTTATGATTATTTTTTAAAGAACAGTAGGATCATAAGATGTCAAGTGATATCGCCTTCCTGCCACAATCTTGCTAATACGTTGGCGACTTTTGTATCGATACGCTTTTAAATCTAGGTCGAGTGAATTCTAAAATACTTCAATGGACTGGTGCCATATATTAGCGAAATATTGCAAATTCTAGTCAACAGGGTCAAAACTGCTTGCGAACCTAATAAAATTGCATTTAATAGACATTTTGTTTTCCATCAAACTAGGATTTGCCACGAGAACACTTAAATGGTGCCCAGTTGTTAGAGTTCATTACTTTGCCGTGAGAGCAGTAAATTGTATGCGCTAACAAATTGTTTGTGTACCCACGATGTGAGCAGGGTAAAACAGTTGGTGTAGTTTATATTCATATTTTATTTATTCACAAAATTTAATATTATCCTTACGCCAATGCAGGCCAATACGAAAATGCCAAGAGATATTTATTAAAGTACATAATATATACAATATCGCTACTGTGTACTTTGTCTGCGAATATTGTTCGTTCTGCGTTCGTTTGTTTTGGGCGTTCTGATTCTGGCCATTAGTATCGCAAATAATCTTAGGTAGAAATAATAGATCAGACCTAGTTCCTAGTTTGTACTGTCTAATATCCCACATGAATGGTCATGTCATCTCAGACTTCAGCTGTGAGTAACGCTGATTAAAATTATGGACATCATTTATTGGCAATGCTTATCTTGAACTTAGTAAATAAATTAAAGTCGAAATGGGAGCAACAAAATATTAATCTGGTGCATAACAATTGATAGTATAGAAGAAGACAACCTACAAGGTGGATAGATCAGATTAAGGATAAATCAGATCGTACATGAGTCTGGCACAGTGCAGACAGGAATGTCGAGATTTGACCTTCGCCAAAAATGGAGACAGAAGAATGAATTAATGAGATGATAGAAATATAAATGTATCTAAAAAGGATTTAATCTTATAGTAAGTTTTACTGCCTCCGTATTCCGTTAATGTCAAATTTCGAAGTCACTTGCCATTATTAATAATCATTTGGGATTACGAATTATCAGCATGGCACTCCAGAAATGAATTAAGTTCAAAATCTGTTCCAATTGAGTCTCTCTCATCAGTCAATCACCAAATGTCAACAATCACGCTTTCCATGGCATTGGCGAAGTCGCTAGATGCTAGCTCATGGTTTAAGCAATTTTATGAATGACTTGCGTTCAGTTTGTAATACACAGCTGGATATTTATTAATAAATATGTAATAGCCAAACTTATGGTACTACTTTTATGTAGATATTGATGACTTCTAGTTGTTATAGATGCAAAGTACGTTATATAAAGATTGTTATCGATATTTTTTTTCCATCTTCGAAGGTTTCAAATGTATTCCTAATTATATCCATAGGGGATAATATAGGATTTTAATAGTGAAAGAATTTTTTCTCTTCATAATATTAGCGTATAGGAATTTGAAGATGGGCGATGTTGCTAAATTTCCTACTATGATTTCCTGTACTCTATTCTACGACCCCACGCTTTTCGCTTAGCTAATCTTGATAATTTCGAAATAGATCACGCATCCTTTGTACCGCAAATAAGAAATTGAGTAATTTGTTACGAAAATTGTAGGACGGTGATTTATTTTTCACTTAAACAAATGTTAAAACGATACTACAGATAATTTCTAATAAATTTTTCTAAGTTGGTGTTTCTACTGACCTGTAGTAATAATTGATCTCCTGGATTACGATACGATACGATGATGTGTCATTAAAAGCAAAAATAAATAGATCAATAAATCTGAAGTCAGACCGACAAGGTGTTTTTATTCCCTTAACAACCCAACCCATGCAACCATGACAGAATCTTGTCTTTGGCATGTATTTGCGCGCTCTTATTCCTTCTCTGCATGATGTCCATGGATAATGATAAGTTTAAAGTAGTTTATTGTCATTAAAATATACATGACAAACATACATACGCCGTTGAGCATTATAAAACTAAAAATATAAATAGAATATAATATATGAGGCAATATGTACATTATGAACTTAATTAAATTTATTCTGTACCACACTAACAAGCTCACATACACACGACACTTATACAGATCTCTCTAAGACAAACATAGGTAGACTGTAAGTAGCTGACACCCACAGTCCGGATACACCATCGACTTGTGGACATAATGTAACATCTGAACTAGGAAAAAAAACTATTCTATTCTATACCATATTTTTGCATGCGTACTCGAATCGGGTCCACTGCTACTATTTCTTCCATATCAAGAGGCAGGCTGTTGTAAAGATTGACTCTGAATAGGTTATATTTTTGCGACCGCATTCAGTTCTGATTTCAAATGTATATAATTAGTGTTATGCTAAGCCTGACATTGAAGATACATGTTCATTTGTAATGTAATTTTTTGAACTAAAATACATGTTGTGTGCTTAATGTTCAATAGTTTGATTTTAATTATTGTCTTTTCATTTTCAGGGTGGTAATAATGATCCAATTCGCGATGTTCACAACAGCATCGAATCTTAACGGAACGATCAAAGCAAAGGTATATATTTTACATTATATTTAATTATTACAAGCGAATAAAAATAATTTGTGTCTATTGCACCTTATGTTGAGTTGGACATATAGAGTAAATAAAGCTTATAATAGATTTCCATGAATATATCGCTAGAAGAAACTTCTATAAAAAATCCTAGATAAAAATTGAATTGAAGAAAATTGTATACACATATTCTACGTGTATAGAAAATTTGTAAAGCTCGCAAAATACCTAATTAGTACAATAATTATTTTTTGCAAATAAAAAGGAAGATACTTACAATACTTATCCAGAGTGTGACATATTCGGTGCGCTGATCAATGAAAAAAAAATACAATTGTTGAATGTCTTATTCGATGTTTTGCTAAAAGTTTACCATAACAGTCAGATGTGTTAGAAAATGTAGTCTATAAGATATTCTGTAGATTATGTTTGATGCGGTTAACTTTAACACGTTCGCTGACAGTGAGCACTTACCCTTGAAACCACATTACGGCAGTAGAATTTTCCATACTAAATGACAAACGTTCCACGACGTAGTGTGATGGTGGCCATATATGTGCCTGTCAAAACTCGATACTACGTCGATGGACGTGAACGTTTCTCGACGTTGTGTCATGTTGGACATGTGTTTTCCTGCCCAAATGTGACACTACGTCGACAGATGTGAACGTCTTGCGACGTTGTGTCATGTTGTACATGTTTTTTCCTGCCCAAATGTGACACTACGTCGACAGACGTGAACGTCTTGCGACGTTCTGTCATGTTGGACATGTGTTTTCCTGCCCCAATGTGACACTACGTCGACAGACGAGGACGTCTTGCGACGTAGTTTCATGTTGGACATATGTTCGTCTGCTTAAATCCGACACTACGTCGAAAGATTTCAAGCCTTTTAGAGAAGGTAATAAAACACATATTTGTGAAACAATCATCTATTCTCAAAAACAAATCTCCATGAAATCTACTAAAATTGAGTTATAAAAAAACTATCTTTCATAATTAATCAACGTAAAAAATAAACAAAATCTTAGCTATTATCACATAAAATGGCAATTATACTTGTTTCACTACGATAAAAAAAAAATCGACAAATCGTCTGAAACTTATTTAAAACTAAAAGTAAATTAACAAACAGCTATATATTTCTTAAAGGAAAATAAATCACATATCCTAAGTGGAGTAAAGTCTATAAACTTTTTAATACTTATTTATGAATTGAGATCAACAGTCGTAGTTACTAACAGTCCTTGCAAAATCTCTCTCGTTAATAAAATCACAAAAAAAGGAACGTAAATCTACAAAATGTGCAATAATTCAGACAAGGGTCTCTTGTTCTTCCCGTTCAAGGAGTTGGTGATAATCTTGGAAACATTCAGGACATAGCGCAGGAAGTCCCGGGCAACCAATGCACCTGTAGCTGGTTTCAACTCTCTTCTTGTTCTTAGAACACATTTTACACATCAGAAATGAGTATTTTTATATACATATACTTTATTCTTCCTTACCCAAACATGTTCACCTTTTTTTAATTTCCTGTCCACCACATCTTTTGGATTATCTTTTCTGTTGACACGAAGAGTACCGTTTGTGTGTGTTTTCAAATCTAGCAGTTTTTGAGAAAGAGTGACTGAATTATAATAATTATCCATAAAAAGATCATGACCTTTCAATAAAAATGGTCTCATCAATCGCATTACCAACCGTTCAAGTTTTTTACCCATTGCACCCGTGAATTGGGTGTTTTCGTCTTTTCCACTGTACATTTCTTCTGATGAACTAGAAGCGCCAGCTTCGTCTATATGCTGTGGTTCATAGTTCATGTCAGAGCCATAATCCCCATCATTGTCCTCGAAAGGATCCTGATCCCGTTCAGATTCTGAATTTGATGACAGATCGTCGAACAAGCGTATTTTTGGACGTTTTTTGGAATTTTTTGCCGACATCTAAAATAATAAAATGTTCATTGGGAGCTAAATCACAAATTTGTTTCTATTTCAAGTTTATATTATGATAAAATATAGTAATATTACATTGCCCGATGCTAGGATTGCATTGCTTTCAATCACTAGGTACACGTGATTCACTAAAAAGACATAGCTTGTAAATGCACCATAACCATTGGCATTTTAAAAGACAAAAATGCACAAAATATCAGTTTTTCAAAATTTACTTACGGTTTGAGCGATGTAAACACGTGCTTGTTCACAAAATGGCACCGGCCGCACTGATTGTTCGAAAAACAAGGCGAGCGCTCACGCCGATCGACGTAGTACTCGTGCACCAACGGTTTACATGTGTGTGTGAGCGACTGAGAAAGCAATATGAAACTTCCCACAAATGCTCGTGTTACGACAGTAAGAAATTTGAAATTGCTCACAATATGACAGTGGATACTACTCTTCATAATAGTTATATGAAAAATTATCGTTGGACGACGTACTGCTAATACTCCTAAAATTAAGTGGCCCGTCCTTCGACGTACTGCCATAACGCACTATTTTAATTTCCCGCCTAACAACGTACTGTCAGCGAACGTGTTAATAAATATACAAAATATGTACAAAGCATCGACAGAAATGCATATATTTATCAAAATGTATGAATAGAAAATATATAATTTCAGGTGCATCCAGAAAGACCAGATGTAGGTCTTTACGCCTGGAGCTCCTGGGGTTCTTGGAGTCCGTGTTCCAGGTCCTGTGGTGGTGGTGTATCATATCAGGAGAGGCAGTGTTTACCTAGGTATGGGATAAATAAATTTCGCTATGTCGGGTATGAATGTGTAACATAGGACATACTTTTCTCTATATACAAACCAAATGCAACTATACAAATGAACAACTATATAGAAATATAAAGGTTAGTTGGCGATAATGTTTTAAAATGTATTCGACAAATACGTTCGCGTCCAATATTTGTAAGTTTTTTTTCTAGAACCGGGGGCTAACGGGTAGAAGGCTGATCTGATATTATTAACTAGCTGCTATGGTCGTTCCACACAATGTTGAGCCAGGGCTTATTACAACCACAGCACACACGCATTAATACATTCTGAAAACCTACCTTGTTCTTTAAAAAAAACATTGTGTTCTCTCATTCTTTTTTTGTATTTTTATTTCTTTGATTATTGTTATTTTGTATGTTTCTGTGTGTGTGTTTTTTAGTAATAAATGATAGACATGATCAAATCTCATGTCTTATATTAAGTGATACAGCCGCCCACGAATACTCAATGCTTGCGTTGCGGGCCGTTTAAAAATTTTTAGGTCGTGCAAGGACATAAGTCGAAATATGTCGGTACAAAAACGCTCAGACCTGCCTAAAACGCTCAGTTGTGAAACAGCGGAAGTCGAGGTATGGTGAAATTTTGTATTCTGCCTCAACGTCCGATGATGATTCTCAGTTGCAGGCTTAATATATATTAAGCCTGCAACTGATACTCTTATCTTTCTTTACAGTAGCGCTGTAGATACTTGTGTGTCAAACACAAGTTTGACTGTGTGTCACAACTTATACACGATATAATGTACTCGTAAAATACTTATCATTCCCATTAATAAAGCCGATAAGTTATAAATTTACCGACTCTCAGGCATTTAATAAAAATTTTAAACACCAGTCATTAGAGTATATCACTGCGTTTATCTTGAAAACATTAAAAACAATGTTACCTGCAATAAAAACTTTTTAAGATTATTTTTTTTAGAATAATTCTTTTAATTCTAAAGATTTACTATTTTAATTAAATTACTTTGGACTGCAATTTATAAGATTAGATTAGTTGTATTTATTAATTGTTGGGGTTACAAGAATTGTTTATGGTTTACCTACTAACGTATTTATGTGAGTATGAATAATATTGAGTACATTAGCTATAGATATATATGGAATAAATTTCGATGTGACGACATCTAATAAATCGATGAACGCTGGCTGCTCGCACGAAAAACCATGACTCATTGTCCCTTTACGCTCAATGTCCCATTACAGTCTTGTAACGGGCGGAACAGCCGGCATCGCATGGAATATAGTTCCAGTAAAACATCTTTAATTAAATTCAAATCATTTGACCATCTTAACATACACTTGTAATCAAGTGTATGTTAAGATGGTCAAACGTGGTCAAACGATTATAATAAACCCGTAATACATGATACTACTATGGTATTTACCCATGTATAAGTTATAAATTTATATATTATAAGCATAAAAATTCCTAAGTAATTTGACTTATTTTCGCCCGTTGGGCATTCATCGGTATGGGTCATAGGTTAAACGTAATGGAATCCCTGTGGTGAATTACAAGCCGGCACTGAACTTGACTGACACGCACCACTAATGACGTTGCGATTATGTCGTCACGTGATTCATTCAAGTCTTTTTTACTCTCTTACTGGAATATACGAAAAACAATAATAATAGGCTCTGAATATGATTTTGTCCCATTCGGTGTCGAGACCCTTGGTCCGTGGGGTCCTAGCGCATTAAAGCTTTTTAGGGAATTATCAAAAAGGTTAGTCGACATCACAGGAGAACGAAGAGCTGGCAGCTACCTCGCACAAAGAATTAGTCTAGCTATTCAAAGGGGCAACGCTGCTAGTATCTTCGGAACCTTGCCTAAAGGGACTCCTTTTAATAATATTTTTTAATAATTAAATTTTAAGGTTAGTTATTAGATATATTTTTAGTTTGTAATTGTATATTAATATAATTAAAATATTGTTATTGTTAAAAACAATTGAAATGATATAAAAACGTCGAGCACATGTTTTTGTCTAAATATTTTTAAAGTTATATTTACTCTTAAACAACCCCGCGATAACTATCTTGATATTTTAACTTAGCCATTCTTCTGCAAAAAAACCTTTTTTAGAGTTTAAAGAAAAAAGTACTCGAAGTGGTACAGATGTCTTATAATTAATCCACCAATACAGAACACATATAGAACCCAATAATTAATTCACAATCTCAGACTGAAAACATCGATCGATGTGCATCCCAATAACCAAACCCTTTTAATATTTTTTTAGTACTATCTATATATTTTCAACTTAAGGCCTCTCCACATTTTGCACTACGTAATTATACATTCCAATATTTTGGAAATATATGAGATTGACAAATGATCATGCAACAGATACAGAATATCTTTCTGTATTCCCAGAATTAAAACCATTCCAGGTAAAACCATTTTGAAATGGTTGGTTTAGTTTTTCTTACAAAAATATCAACATTTTGTTTATAATTTTAGTATACCTAGTTAAATAAGCCAAAGTTCTAAAGAGAAAATTATAGAACATTGTATTGATTAGATATCTCTAATTTGTTCATTTAAATGCAGTCACCTTTAATGAATAAGGCGTCAAGCCTGTCTGGTAATAATTGATATACATAAAAAGTTTCGATAATATAAAAAATAATATATTTATTATTTTATTTATATATAATATATTTATTTTTAATAATATATTTTTATATTATCGAAACTTTTTATGATTGGATTATTAAATTTAAAAGATTTTAGTTAAGTTTTCAATAAATATTTATTATCAAAAATAACAAAACATCATCCATCCATCATCCACATTATCCATCAGCGAAAATGGATTGCCTTCGTAGGGTTGGTGATTGGGATGCAGATAGGAGATCGATCGACTGTCACGGTCCCATTGATTGTCTCAGATAGTTTTCAATCTGAGATTGTTGATCAATTATTGGGTTCGGCTGTTATATGATTATAATTCAGAATATCTTAAAGTATTATCCCCGAAGCATTGACAGACGTCTTCATATAAAAATCCTAATGAATTTGACGCCAACAAATCTTTGACATTACTAAAACGAGTGAGATTAATATAAATTCTTTCATTAACAGCATTCTAGAGTCCTGCTGATAGGACATAACAAATTAGTTCTGACGTCATTTGTCATGGCACGCGTTCCTTTATAGGTTGACTTTGAATAAATTATTCCTGGACATTAGTGGAGTAATTTGAATATAAATTATTATTACCTTAATTTGTTTATTGAACTTTTTATGGAGGATAATTTATTAGGTACGGGATGGGTAAGATAATTTCATTTTTTTTTCTTTTTTGAATAATTATTATGGTATGTTGTAGTACAGGCTTAAAATATACTTAAAAAAACATAAATTTCTGTATCACCTCAACGTCTGTCGTTCCACAATTGAGCATTTTTAAGGTGTCTCTGAAGTTAGCAGAGCAAAAAAATAGAGTTCTGGCAGCACACAGAATAGTTCTACAGTTCCTGATAGTTTTTTTAAAGAGTTCTAGATAATACAGATAAGTCCATATATTTTTTTTAATAATTTTTTCCCGCGCACCTGTATGTGGAACCAGCTGCCTACTGAAGTACTTCCAACCAATTTGACTTAAGTCCTTCCAGGCAATCGTAATTGTAAGAAACAAGATGTGTTTTATGTGTTCAGGAAAGAACATTAGAACAAAAATATCAATAAATAAATATTGATAATGTATAAAAGAAGAAACAAATGTAAAAAAGCATGATTATAAAATATATTTAAATTTCTTCATAGATTCTCATTACTAAAGCGTTATAGCCGTGTACCACTTCTATGTGGAACTATCTTGTAAAAGGTATTCTCAATACGCCTCAAAATAGTACCAATTCTTCAAAGGCACTCGCAAGCGTTCTGTTATTGAGAGTGTCCATGGGCGGTACTTAGCGTCTGTAAACTTCCGATTGCCTATAAAAAATGAATGATCTAGTATTTTGGTCTGTGGATAAGTAATTATTTTTCAATCTTAGGGAGACGAAAACGTATTAAATTATTGTGTTCAAACTCAAGGGCAAAAGTATTACCTAATTAACAAAGTTACAATTATTTGTGATATATGAGTGGAATACACGCAAAGTATTGTGTACCCTGTAATATTATTCAGATCTTTTAACAAATGTATAGTAATTAAAATGGAAATAAAGGTATCATCTAAGTATCACTGATACACAAATTACTCTCACAAATCTATAAAAAGGACATAAAAAAGCCTACAAAAAGGCCGAAGGTTTTATTTCTTGTCGTTGATTTAATTAAAAGTAGCCGCCCGTGGTTTTGTTTTATCTAGAATTGTATATATTAAAAAATCATATTGAAAAACTTTAGAATTTGTTTGATTGGCATTATAATATGGCGAGTAAGTATTTTGTGTATTCTGATCGACGAATCGAACAATTTTGTACGTTTTTAAATTCATTTTAAATACGCTAAAATTATAAAGACTTTTTAAAGTATACATCAACATATTATATAATAAATATGTATTTGTGTAATCTGTCCACATTTGTGTTTTTTGAAATCATATTCAGTCAGCTGTTACATACTAATTGTATTAGTAGTCTCGTTTCTAAATAATATTACCCTTGCATACAATTTGAGAAAATTTTTTTACTGATTTTGAACTTACGTCTCGAAAAATGGAGAATGTTCAGAGGAGTTATTCGGATTAATCTGCAGCTGAGATTCATCATCGGACGTCGAGGCAGAATACGAACTTCCACCCATAAAACCTCGACGTCCGAAGTCCTTCTCGAGGAACCTCGAGGAAAAAAATTTTCTTAAGGAAAAAAAGAATGGTCTAATTCATAAAAGGCCGACAACGCACTTGCGAGCCCTCTGTCATTGAGAGTGTTCATGGGCTTATCACTTAACATCAGATGAACCTCCGTTCTATATAAAAAATCTCTATCTCTCTTTATTTCAATAGTAATAAGTAGTTAAATATGTCTGTCGCTCAGATGATATTAGCTACAACTTGCGACAACAGTAACTCTGGTGATCTTGATATCACGTATAGTCTGATAATTTTATGCGAAGATTTGCACCGAGACAGCAATGAAAATTTCAATAGGCGTTTGTTTTTCAACTTTCATTTTTAATTATTGCGATTTTCATACTTTTACCATACTTAAATACTTTGTAAAAAACTGCTATTTTTTTTAATATGACACTTAATTATTAGTTGACGCATTAGTTTAATCTATGTAGTTTAGTTGGTACGCATTTTGCTTGCTTGCTTTGGCAAATCACTAATTACATAGATTCTCCCTTGATTAGTATTTTTTTTAATAATGTTGATTCCTAAATAAATGACAATCTTGCTGATGTAACCAATTAATCTATGACTTGGTAACCAATTAATCGACTTAATAGTTAGAGACAATTGTACGTGTGTTTTAGTACTGTAATCAGTAATTTAAACCATTAAATTAACTGTATTTTATTTTTTTTCGTTTTCCTACAGCTAACATAAATTATAGTTTTTTGCATATTTAGTGTTGATGTGGATGTAAAAAAAAAGGTTTGTCAACACGAGAAATAAACTTAATCCGAAATTAATTACTTTTGTTTCAGATCTCGTAACTTATTAAATACAACACTAGCACCACCTGTAATAACAGTGAGAGTGACGCGACAAGTGCCGACAGGGCAGGACTGCGCAGGAGTTGATAGACGCTACCATGAGTGTAATACTCACGTAAGTTTTGTATTATTCAGAGACTCTCGTATATCGAAAACGTATGTTTTCTACGGGAGTCATGATATGGAAAAATTGTATTACCACTACAATCGATGTATCGCTCTCGAAGATATCATCAAATCAGATCTATAAAAAAAATTCTACGAACTTTCCAACCTACCATTTACAATAAAATTTAAACATCTCATCTGTTTCTTTATCTCACGTACGCCACAATATAATTTTGTTATGAATTACTAATAACACGGTGTATTATGTTCAAATTAATTTGATTGTTTTCCTCCCCATATTATTTATATATAAAATGTTATTTATATATAAACATCTTGGGTTTTGTGTGTTTTCAAATCAAATCACTTATTCATTTAGGTAACACTAATATAGTAACTCAAGAATGTACAGTTATGAACGCGAAAAAAAAATTAAATGCTGAATGTTTTTAATTTTACATTTACTGCCAGTTCTCAAATCAAGGGCGAAGAACGGAAGAGAAGAAATGGCAATAGTGTGGCGGACATAATAATATATTTATTTTACACAATATTTGTAAGGAGCTGCAACCTTTACACAATGTTCCACATGACATCTTAAATAATTAACAGTTAAATAAAAAAAAAACAAAGATTTATCCTCTATCAGCAGGATGCAGGAATAGAAGCAGGAATCATACTATATATCAGTAAAAATGTTAAGTTTATCGCGTTCGTAGTGTTACCTGATGCGACCACCCATGAACACCCTTTGGTATATGGTTTTCCGTGTATCAAAATGTTACCGAAACTTGCTAATATTACAAAATATCTTTAGGCATGTCGCGATGGAAGTCGAGATTCTCGTGCTGAACAATGTTCCACATACGACAGAAGACCGTTTCGAGGGAGATATTATACATGGGTGCCTTATATTGATGGTAAGTTTAAATATTTTAAGTACTGAATATATAACTTAAAACCAATTGAGGAGCGTAATTATATTACATTACTTTTCTTGAGTGGTAAAGCAGACAAACGGGCAGGAGGCTCATCTGATGTTATGTGATACCGGGCTCTTATAATTTAAAAAAAAAGCAATATTTACGGCTTTAAAAAAAACGTGTTTAAAAACGTGGTTAAAAAAGTGCGTTGCCGGCCTTTTAAGAATTAGTTCTTATTTAATTTTTAAAACCAAAAAATGAAAAAAAGGAGGGGAATATTATAAAAATGAAAGGAAAAATAAATTACGGGCGATCTAAGATCGGGAAGGAAATGGGGGTGAGGGAGGAAGGATAAAAAACGTTTTTTCTCGAATTCCGGCACAACTAAAAGTCCTATCGAAAAGAGTCAAATGCATAGTTGTAGGTAATAAAAAGATTTAAAACTTTTGTATAAATCAAAAAAGAAAATATACATTTAATGCTTCTAATTTAACATTTGCTGCCAGTTCTGAAATCAAGGGCGTATACGGAAGAGAAGAACTGGCAATAAACTCTCCGCCACTCTTTTTAATCGCCAAGTTTTTTACACAAGGTTTGTAAGGAGCTGCAACCATTACACCATGTTCGATAGTGGTTAAGCATCTTGAGTAATAAATAATAATAAAATAAATTAAAAACAAAGATTTGTCCCCTATTCGCAGGACGCGGACTAAATGGATTATGCGAGTAAAGGACTTTTAGAAAAATCAGTTGTGTTTTTACAAAACAGTTTCTCGGATTTCTAGATATCCGACATTAAAAAAAAACATTTACGCTTTTGCACTATTTGTTAGATAGTTTTATTACGCCAAACGAATGTATTTTCTCGTATTCACTAATTGTAATGTAGTAAATATAGAAATTAAGAACTTCCCTCTAGCATCGAGAGTGTCCATGGGCGGCGGTATCACTTAACATCAGGCGAGCCTCCTGCCCCTTTGCCCCCTGTTCTATAAAAAAAAAAGATTTATGTTAACCTAAATGGTTAATAAGTTAGAAATTAAAGGTTAATTTATCTTCTATATGAAATTAATGCAACATCCAAGTTATCAGTTATAGTTTAGATGCAAAGTAATGGTTGGTGTAATGTGATTTCAATTATATCTTCATCGTTAACATTTGAATTAGTGTGCAAACTTAATTAATTGAAGATATAATCTAGTCTTTAAGAATTTGTTAAGCATGTTTTGTAATGAATTTGTAACGTCGCAAAACACAAAGAACTTTGGAGTTTTTAGTGTTGGCTTAGTAACTTCAGTGTGCGACTTTCATCCCTGATGTCGTAGGTTCGATCCCCGGCTGTAAACATATGGACTTATTGTATGTGCGCATTTAAAATTCGCTCAAATCTATAAAGGAAATCGTGGTGAGGAAACCGGCTGCCTTAGACCTAAAAGGTGGACGGCGTGTGTCAGGCACAGGAGGCTGATCACCTACTTTCCTATTCGATAGACAAATAATTATTATATATCGATATATAAATCTGAGTCCCAGACCTAAAGAGGTTGTAGTGCCACTGATTTATTAATTTTATGAGCCACACTTTGTAATAGTACTTATTTTAATGCATGGAAACATACCTAGCTAAATAACTTTTTTTTAAACGATATATATTTGATAAGAGTATAATAATATAATAATGCTTTGTGTTTATACAAAAATAAATTGTAAAGGCAGGCAACGCAAGTTCGCAAGGACTTGTAAGTACAAGTCCTTTAGCAATTTAGGTGTGTTATATAACAAAAGTGCGTTGCCGGCCCTTTAATAATTCGTACCATCTTTTCTTGAAGGACCTAAACTCAAATTGATTCAGAAATATCTATCGCCTATGAACATACTCAATGCCAAACGGCTCGTGAGTGCGTTGCCGGCCTTTTAAGAATTGGTGCGTTCTTTTCTCGAAGGACCCTGAGTCGAAATGGTTGTGAAATACTTCTATGTGCAGCTGGTTCCACATAGTGGTAGTATTAGTATATTTGTATATGCTAATATATAATTAACGGACCAAATATATGTTTAAAGGTGACGCGCCCTGTATGCTGAACTGCCGTCCTTTGGGTCATCATTTCTATGCATCATTATCTCTCGTAGCTGATGGGACTCCTTGCACATTGCAGGGGTACAGAGCGATATGCGTCCAGGGAACATGTAAAGTAAGTGCAAAATTATATTTTAGAAATAACGTTACTAATTAATAAAAAAAATGTTGTATGGTTTTATGCAACCACGGTAAAAGTGAAACTTTTTTTCACATTATAGACATATAACTAAAAAAATTTGAATAATATTCCATTAAGGGTATAAAATCGCTTTATCAATCTTAAATTTATACTTGGAAAATTGGAATGATAATGGGACTAATAAAAGTAGAATAATTCTCCAACTAATATTTTTATTTAATTCTGTGTCTTAGAGAGTACGATATACATAATACTTAAAAATTATTTAGTTTATATACACATATTAAAATAGCGTCTACACGGACAGCTGCTGCGACCTATGTGCGTCGCCATATTGGCCTTGGCTGACGAGCGCCTTTCACTTAATCCCTACTCCGAGGCCGACCGTCACGCGTCATGCGCCACACAGACCAAAATGTTTGAGACGATGTAATAAAAGTTTCACACAGTTTAAAAACAAATGATTTAATAAAATTTGTGAGGGACCTACGATCTAGTTGCTAAAATCATGACACACCTCTCTCGATTCTACCACCTTTAAGACATTCACCAAACATGCTCGTTGGTTGTGGTATCTTATGTTTCATGCGATTTTTTTTTGAGGTGAACGAGTTTTTGTGTATCTTTGCGTATCACATGAGCCGTGTCAGCAGTTAGTAGTTCTAGGTAGACTGTATATGAATGTAGCAATAATAATTTGACAGCAAAACTTCGTAATAATAATTGTTGGAAACGCTTATTATATATAGACTTCATAAGAAATTGACGTGACCATTGGAGCCTGTTAACATGTTCCTAGAATATTTAAATAAGGCACAAGGTAACTAATAAATTAGTTAAGGCATGTCTACAGACAGGGTTAAATACTGTCAACTGTGGATTCATTGCTAACATGAAACAAGAATATTCTTAAAATAAAATATATATTTCAATTGAATCTTTATTGAATATTTGAATTGAATATATTTTAATAAATTGAAAATTATTGTATCCAATATGATTACTTTAGAAAAAGCTATCGGAGCATTTTTTTGGTGTTTATTCCCCACATAGTTATTATATCTTTACTAGATAGTACAATATACAATTAATAAAAATCTATGTAGAAAGCAAGTTATGTTGTATTGAGTAGTGTTGGCCTAGGCCCTCTAGACTAGACTAGACTCTCATCTTTGAGGTCGTAGGTTCGAACCCCGGCACCAACGGACTTTCTTTCTATTAACATTCGCTCGATTGGCAAAGAAAAACACCGTGAGGAAACCGGCTTGTCTTAGACGACGGCATGCGTCAGGTACAGAAGGCTAACCACCTACATGCCTTTCAGGTAAACAAACGATCATGAAACAGATACAGAAATCTGAGGCCTAGACCTATATAGGTGGTAGCCACTGATTTATTTTTTATGTAGCAAACAATTCTTAATTATCATCATTAGCCTCCTCAACTATGTGTCGCTATCGCAATCTAATTCGTGTTTCCCGCATCCAACTTTGAACCTCTATCTTTTCGGGGTCCTTGACAACTCCATCTCACAAACGCAGCCTGTCTACTGGGTTATCTCCTATACCTGTTACCGCTGAACCTGTCCCAACCACTTGGTCTACTGGTCTACTGGTCTACTGGTATATCTCCATAGAAACCTTATGAATAACATGCACATGTAATAAGGTTAATATACATGTATAAATTAACATATACATTAATTGAGTTCGTATTAAAGCAGAAGAAAGGCAGACGAAGGGGTAGACAGAGACAACAGATCTGCACTTGCACATATTTAATCTGGAAGAATTCAAGTGTTCGAAATAATTACTGTCACAATAATTCTAGGCATTAAATCATTGAATTTCTAAGCCAAAGTAACCGTGTGTCGGGAGTAAAATGATTTATATGATTTCTTCATAATAAAACAGATAACGTAAATGGTATTAATATATAAATGCTTTTAAGATTTCATTTACTACGTCGCATATCACATATTGATCTTTGATACTCAACTTTAAAATCAATCCGTTGGATTGCAAATAATTTGGTTTTTTTTCAACACTTTACTAAGACTTTAGGTATGTATAATTTAACACCTTTTGGGGTCGATATTTGTATTAGAACTGGTACTGTTTTACTTCTAATAGTAACCAAGAACAAAAAGAACATTGAAGTCAAGATAACAATTTCTATTTCATAAGAGTACTGTCTCCTTATTTTACCCTTTCACACCTAATCAAGAAATATGATTGCTCTTTACATTACTATTTTATACATATTTATAGCGCCGGCTTTTCCAAATCTTAGGGTTCACAGAAGATTCAGAAGATCACATGTATAACCACATATCTGTAGTATGATGTCAAAGCAATTATATTACATTAAACCAGTAACCCTAATATAGGGTTTATAAATCAGGGCTAGTTGCATCGTTTGATCGACTCTCAGATTTATTACTCAGTTAATACGAATTTATGTACGCTCTTAATACGTTTATTGAATGCTGTAAAGTGTACCTTGAACGAATTCGTCTGTTCTTTGAGCACAAAACGATAATTTGATTTAATAGTTTAATAGAAGTTATACTAGTTACGCGAGGTTTTCATTTCAAAATATTAGGTTATTACGCATATCCATCACAAATCTTTTCATGGTTCAAAACGGTTCATGTTTTTGACAGAATGTGGAATAGTCTCCACTATTGCCTGATTCCTAACTCAACAGTGGGAACAGAAAACCGGGAACACCGAAGCTGCGTTGGTGGAGGACCTGGAAACAATTGGGTTTGAAGTTGGATGCAAGAAGAATGAAATATATTGCGATGGCGAAATGTACTTTAGGAGGATACCCACCACGTTTAGCCATTCATGATGATTTTTCTTCTTTTTGGTTGCAATACGCATACACATATTGCATACATAGGCCTATTGGTATCTCAATAAAACTTAATTCGTTGCAATTGGCGCAGGGATTTACCAGTTATTATTATTTTATAAAATATTTCCGAGTGGGGGAAAGTTTGCGTATATTACCCCATATTTACCAATCACGCGATCGACACGGCACTCTTCCACGCCCCCCCCCCCCCCGTACAAAAAAAATAATAATCGTTTCTTTGGCAAGGAGATTTGTTCAAGATGTTTTCCGGTATCTGTACCAATTCTTAAAAGGCCAGCAACACGCCCTCTGGCGTTTAGTGCCCATCACGGCGCTTAACGTCGCATGAACCCTAGTCTATTAAAATCAGTTCTAAAAACTTTAAATTCCAGATGAAATACTGTGACTATGACAAACTGTTATTTATACAAAATATTGTTGTGTTCTGTCCAATAATGGCCAAATGGTAATAAATTACTTAATATTTCTTATTGTCTAGTACATGATTGTTATAATGTTATTTTCGTCACGGCGCGGCATGTTCGGTTCAATCGTAAACCTTGAAATGGTTATGCTAAGCTTTTAGAACCGGCATTAATATCTGAACTGAACGATAAGTTCCCTATCTTTATAGATATATACATAACATTAAATTGAAATATCTAATAATTGAGAAGTTTTTAAAATATGTGATTTTTTTAAAAAACGAGGGGGGGGGGCAAACTGTCACGATGCTTACTTGATGTTAAGAGGGCTCCCGAGTGCGTTGTTGGCCTTTTAAAAATAGGTACGCTTCTTCTTGAAGGATCCTAAGTCCTTTATTTTAATGCGTACATAGGAGCTAACGAAAATTTTCGTTAAGAATTGCGACTAACCTAACTGTAACACACTATTTTGCAAAACGTGGTCATTGGTAATAAGGTTTTTATAATCTTCACTAATTCTATGGTGGCTCCATTGCTTGCTTGCATTGAGTGCTTGCATATCTGGACGATGTATTTGCTCACTTATATGATCCCAAGGGACATTCGACAAAGAGATGTCAGCAGCTGTCAACTATTACTCGAAATTAAGACCATTAAACATGATTCAAATTAAATACCTTTTATGCGATTTAAAGGTTTCTTGATTAATATAATAAATGTTGAATATTATTACTTTAAACTGATTTTTAATTTGTCGTATACCTCCTAAAATTTTAGTTTCCCTAGATGTACCTAGAGCGGATAACGTTTGCGGAACACTGTTTTAACTCGTTAATGACGTACCGTACATTATACGTACTTAACGTACATAAAACTTTAGACTAAAAAGATAACTATAATTTAAAAATCGTCAAATCGTCTATATCGAATGTTCTCAGTATCCTAGTAGAAATAAACTTCTTTTACTTATCCTTAAAAATATATACATTTTGTAACATCTTTGTTAGGGCGAAAGTGATTTGACTTATGAATCTAAACATCGTAAATTTGATATGGCGCCACCTATGAACTCACGCCATATTAGGCATTAAAATATTGCTTTTATTTATAAACGCCTGTCAATTCGATGATATTAACGGCATTATGGTAATTGGGCATTATTCAAAGGTGAGAATTCCGCTGCTATTTACAAAATCGCGGGCTTTTAGTCGGCTTCTTTGTGCGGTCTTATTCGGTAATGCTTGTCTCGAGTCTTTACGAGTTCTATTATTGAAATAGATTTAACGTTTAAATATATTACACATTTAATTTGACTATAATGTATTTGTTTGTGTAACCTAATATTCCAACAAGATTAAAGAAATATTACAGAATTGTATCGCCTACTGGCCTATACACTGTACACAATTATAACTGTGTATTACACAATTTAACGGACCTAGAAATACGACTGGCCCTTTTTTATAGAAAGGTCAAAGGGGCAGGAAGCTCATCTGATGTTATAAGTGATACCAGATAATATAGTGAAGGTTCGCGAGTACGTTGCCGGTATTTTAAGAACTGTTACGTTATTTTCTTGAAGGACCCCAAGTCGATATTCCCCATTGACCAGTTAAGAGAAATTATACAGATTTAGGCCTAAAAAAATTGGCACTGATTTTTTTAAAAATTCAACATTTTTAATTAAAGTACAAATAATGTATGTAGTATTGGCTATCTTAACATCAAACCAATACTAAAAACTGCTCCACGTGTCAAAATGAATTTAATGGTCACTATAAAAAAAAACTAAAATACATTTAATTTCAGTACAATATTGAGGTTATACATTATTAATTGACAACGTAAATTAGGCATTTTAATCGATATGGTATGTCTATAATTAATACTAAATACATGACCTCAAAACACTTATATGATGTTTCTCTGTTCTATACGTGTAATTACAGCATGGTTCAACTCCTCCTATTTCAAGAAGGAATACAGTTTTCATTTATTATGATAGTTTAAATTTTATATTCGCTTCTTTGTACCATAAAGACAATTGAACTATGTGTATTTTTCGTAATCATATACATAATGTTATTTATTAATATTGGCCTAACTAGGGGCACAACGCTCAGCTGATGATGAGAGAGGAACAGGTGCGTTGTCGGATTTTTTAGAAATTGGCGATTATAACACGCTTTTTTACTGAACCCTCAGCCGTACTGGATCATACATATATTGGCGGGCAGCTGGTTTCACATAGTGGTGGTGCGCGGCAAAACCTACCAAAAAAAGGGTCAGTCGACGGACGTCCAGGTGATGACGTGATGAATTGAACCATTCTTTTCGGGGTTACGCGGCGCGAATACCTTATGTTTTGTTGGACTCGATACTGTGCATACCCACTAAAAACCCCAGCAATCGCCTGAGGCAGGGCATGGTAACATCATAGCTTTGTCTGCATAAATCATACATAGTTTTCTAAGTAAATAGAAGTACATACGTTTCACCATTCGCACTCTTCCTTTCTAAAAGTCAGTGACAACTTCCTCCAGTCTTTAAATCGGTCCAGGAAACTAGACTATGGTCTGGTACAGCTTTGCCAGTCACGATAAGTTTTTCCAGACTTATGTCCAAAAACCCCAGGATTGGATGGTAACAAAGAGTCGAAAGATTTTTTACCTGTCTTAGTATGATACACATGTTTCCTTAGTCAACCTCTAGATTTTATTGTGAAAACAGGCCGAATAGACCGTCATAAAAGTCAATCAAGGCAGGTAATCAGTTTCCTGAACATGGTTAGTAAATCTAGATGTCTAATTACAAAGACGGCGCCGGCGCCTAACATAGATCGCGCCTCAGCGATTAATGATTGCGCCTAGAGCCATCACGGCAATCATAATCTCATATTGTAAATAATTATGTGGTATTCTATTACATGATAGAAATCTATTAAACAAGGTTTTAAGGAAGGTATGAACACGTTCTATGTGTCATATTATGTAATGTTTTTTTATAGAATTCAAACGAGTCTCGTAGGCTTTTTCCTCCAAAGAGGGCAATCATCGCAGTCCATGAACACTCAGTGGGTTCATGCCGGCCTTTGAAGATGGAGTATACTCTAAGAAGTTCTGCCAGGGAATATCTCCTGGAGGCTAGTTTTGGCCCTAGTCTTTCTATAATTCGTTATTATTATACCTTTAAAAACTGTTTTCTATGCTTTGCAAGTAGGTCTGCCAAGAAATGCTTTTAATTCCATGATCACGATTAAAGTACACCAATTGAAATTGAATTTAAAATTATAATACTGTTATGGATTAACTATAAAATTGCTAATGATGCTTTTAAAATATTATAGTAAACATTATTATCAAACATAGACTTAGCGGACACAGTATCTGCTGGTATCTACGACAACATGGAGTGTAGATTTTTTTTTACTCACGTGCTGTTAAGTCATACCGCCGCCCATGGACACTCACATTGCCAGAAGGCTCGCAAGTGCACTGCCAGCTTTTCAAGAATTGGTACGCTCTTTTCATGAAGGACCGATGTCGAATTGGTTCGGAAATACTTCAGTGGGCAGGTTTCTCATAGTGGTACACGGCAATAACTGCATTAACGCAGAGTTTTGAAACGGCGTCAGGGTGAAAATCTATTCTGCCTTGACGTCCGATGACAAAACTCAGCATGTTATATTGGGTTTATATTGGCTAAAGCCCATGAAGCGCTGCCGAGGTTCCATAAAAACATTATTGTAGCTCATGGCACGCATCGCACCCTTTTACAAAGGCAAGCACGTTATAAACTAAACTTATCTTGTCGGTGTTTTAGTATGGAGAATTCGTCGTCTCTGTAGTCTTATCAATTCCCACTAAGTTCGTATATTCAAATTAAAGTGGCGATATTTGCATTATTATCTTTTAAAAATCACCGCCCGATTTGAATAGAAGGCTTAATGCGAAGAAAGCCGCTGAATTTCTATTAGATGTCGGGGAATGCAAGAATCTATCGTTAGTACAAAGCGTAACTTTGTCGTAAGACAAACGTCTACAACTGTTTTTAATTAGGTGAAGTAGAAAATTGCCACACGTATCAGTCGTGGTTGGAATCGCTAATCCCTCTGTTACACCACCCATTTTGACATTAGATTCTATAGCTCTGAATAATTTGGAATGCGACAACGACTAATTAAATAGTTTTTTTCTTTACAAAGAGAAACAAAAAAAAGAAAGAATTAAAAATAGATAAGAAACAAATTATGAAAAGTATGAGGTTTTTTATTATGAAAAAGTGATTAACAGTATTTTATGTTAATGATCAATCTAGACTATGTATGCAGAGTATTTTAGAAATACTGTGTGTAATTTTACAGAATGGCCGTAAAATGTTATGTAAATTCTAATATTCCTGATGTAACTTATTGACTATTCCTAACATTTTAATTTAGAATATATTTAACCAACATAGTAATAATAATAATAATAATTAGAATGTGGACGAAATGAATTTAAAAAGGTCTTTATGGCAGTGTACCTTTAACGCCGGCAGCATTTCCTCGCTCTAATGCGATACTTAGGTATACGTTGAGCGAGGAAAACACCAGCTCTGTGGTTGGCGGAACTATCTACCAGACGCCAACTTAAATCTCTAAAACGCCTGTGTACAAATTTGAAGCTAACGTGTTCATGCAAGAAGCATTCCATACTAAAGCAAAATAAAACTTATGTTTAATTTTTATATTACACATAAACCACAATTTTACGCAACAAAATTGTTTTATACTATTCGATTGAAATTATAATGTTCAACAGTTGTTATTAATATCGTTTGAAGTAAATTATAAATACATATTTAAATAGAATACGATAAACCCATTTGTAAGGCGTGACCAAAAGTTTTATTCTTAAATGTATGTCAATGACTTTGACTTAGCGATTTTATGAGTCTATAAATAATAAACCATAAAATACGCTAGTAATACAATTCTGTAATCTTGACCTATAAAGTAAAGAGAAATTATGTAAGCAGAGTGATTTAGCTGGCCCACGCTTCTGGCATAATATTGTTTACTTAGAAGAATCATTGTTCACAGTAAGTCTCGTCATTGAATCTACGACCTTTTAGGGCTCCAAAGCGTCTTGTCCAAGACCCAAAAAGTCGTGTGTGAGGCACAGCATCCGTGTTTTAAATACGCCCACGAAAGAATGCTTTCTAGAAAAAAAAACGTCTGTGTACTTATGTATGATAAAAAAAATTTATCTTTGCCTTATTCTACGTTTATAGAAACATCTAGAATGTTGACTCAAATTCAAACTATAGCTAAAAGAATTTCAACTACAAAATAATAAAATTTAATTCAAAATTATAATTATAATTAATATTTAATTTAATTCATTGTAACGTTAAATGTGGATTTTGCTAAAAAGCCGCTGCTGCTTTACCCATCTCCATATGAAAACCAGTTTATCAACCATAAGCCGACAACGCATGATTCCGTACTTTGGTCACACAATTCGTAGGGGGAAATGAGAACTTAGAGAAGCTCATGGTGATTAGCAACACCGAATCCAAGATCGCGTGGACCAACGAAATGGACTTTTTATTTACGGCAGAACTCACCAACTGACCTGATAGCTGTGACAGACAGAGAGCTTAAACGTGAATGTGAATTAATTCTTCATAAAATCGTTGAAACAAGTCAGTATAAAATATAGACAATATATTTGTCACTTATAATGTTATTGCACGCATTTAGCACATCAATTTAACGATACAGCAATAACTGGGAGTAATATTTATGCGTCAAAATGGCGTATATTTTAGACCAATTTAAATGTTTGTCCATATAGAGAGATCGTAAAATGAAACACCAATATCTATTCATAATCATTATTATTCGGAGTCTGCGGGATCTATTAAGGCTATTATATAAATTCGTGGGATATTGGGGCTTATTTGTGAATAAACGATCAAAATTAAATCAATTAAAGGGCCTCTGGGGCGTTCGTGTAGGAAAACCTCCTCTGAATAGCAGAATGACTGAAGTGAGTCGAGTGACATGTGCCCTTGTTATTTTTGTGGTGAGGGATATGTAAGCATTTACACCTTAGTAAGAAAGGGACTGATATATCTTATCCTTTCATGGCGACGGATAGAATGCAATCTCTTCGCTCTTTACACTCATATTTGATAATCAATATAAAACAAATAAAGTTAATAAAACCGTAAAAATAATATAATATAAAATAATTTTTTAATTATTTTAAAAACTAGTGTGTGATAAAATCCTACGATAAAAGAAGGATATTGGCACAGTGGCAGTTCCACTGTATTTTTTATTATTTTTATTTATTACATTATTAAACAAAGGTCTATCCACATACACTGATCCGACCTACCATGGTTAGCTTGTATCGACAGATGGCTATTACAATCCGTCGATTGCTTATTAGCACACTTTTATCAATAGGTATTTGGATTAAGGTGTCTATCTCAGATGGACAAAAGTGGATTGCGGATACAAGCAACTCAAGTTTCTTTTCATGTTACTGACTTTTTTCTCATATCACGCTGGGATGGTTTATCCTTCATCATGACACTTTGGTAATAATAAATCAACAGCCTTTAATAAATTGAGGCTTAGTAGTTAACAAGATCATACGTTTTTGTTGTAATTAATCATGCCGTAATTAGAATTAAATTTAATGACATCATCCACAAAAACGTTCATTTGCTAACTCTTGTGTGGAAAGTTGTAGTGATTATGATTTAATAATTTTATTCATGTACAAAAGTTATATTAACACATTGAATGGGATACAAAGTAATAGAAAAAGAAACGTTTTTGATTAAGTAAATATATATTTTTTTAAATATATATGAATGCATATTATTATTTTTATAAAAAACTGGATAGCACATTGGGTGTCGAATACTCGAATTCGAGTCCTAAAGATGGCAATTGTTTAAAAAATTAACAGGACGCCCGCACGGATCCTAGTGGGCGGCAGCACTACTTTGACCCCGTTCCTCTCGTAGCCGAGAAAAGAGTACTAATTGTGTTAAGCTTTACCCAGCCGTCAAATATTATTCTTACAAATGTCTGTAAAGGAGGTTGATACCGAGGACTATATATTCGCCACATAGCATATTAACATCAGGTGAGCCTCCCGCCCGTTTGCCCCCTGTTCTATAAAAAAAGAAAAAAACCAATAAATAATCTTAGGTCAATAATAAATCTGAGGTCTGAGCCTCAGATTTCTGTATCTGATTCAGGATCTTCTTAGTCAAAGTTCCTTCATGAATGTGTGATTGTGAATTAATTCTTGTATTGTATGGTTTATACGGAAGTATACAAATCATGTTAGAAATACTATAGTTGCCTACAATGCCGGAAGCTATATTAAATTTGTTCATCAAATATTCATTTGCCTAAAACCCAAGTTTGTAGTACTAATTGAAGCACAGACTAGAGTGGAAATCGTGGAGTCTTTACGTAACATGATATTGAATTGAATGGAATCAACACAATGGTTAAAATAAATAGTTTCTGAAGGATTCATTGTTAATTATTACTTTCAAATATTTACCGTAATAACTTCAGAGTGTCTTTTTTGTGACGAAGGGCGAAATAAGAACAACTTCAAAAAGAACTAAAAGTTGACTATAGCTAACTTCAGGGTGTTGATTTACACGGTATGCAAAAAAGGTTTTAGGTTCCGATTAGTATTCAACTTTTCTTTTCATATATTTTTTATGTTTGTT
Organism: Pieris rapae; assembly: GCF_905147795.1. Classification (NCBI taxonomy): domain Eukaryota; kingdom Metazoa; phylum Arthropoda; class Insecta; order Lepidoptera; family Pieridae; genus Pieris; species Pieris rapae. The sequence goes on along the minus strand of NC_059511.1, from coordinate 1,638,655 downwards.
AAATACTAAAATAATGTACTTAATTTATTCAATTAATAAACAGTAAATTATTGATTGAAGAACTAATAAAAATTGTTCTTTTTAATTGGAAAATAATTTTGGCCACTGTAGACCCACAGTCATTTATCGTGCTGAAGCCTTCAGACCTCTAAATCTGACGCTGCCGTGATGATATAATTACAAAAGTAACCATTTATAAATTATGATAATTTTTGATGTTGCTCGCGTAATATATACAATTTCATTCAAGAATAATTCCTCGAAGTACGCCTAAACAAAATACATAATTCCATAGTAATTGCAGTGTACAAAATACACCTGATTGCATCATTATATTCTTCACGATTACAAGAAAATGCACTTCCTAGGGTTGCCACTTTAAAAAAAACGTTTAGTAACAAAAATCTAATAAATTAAAAAATATAAAATAAATAAAGCAATATGTATATAAGAAACTATATATGATAAGCCGTTTAATAATTTGTTTAGTTTAATATACTATTAATATATCAAAATATTTTTCATTATTAATTATGAACCCATGTTATCGACAAATATGTTTTTTTGTAAAACTTAAAAAAATGATGTTAAGTGATACCGCCGCCAAGGATATTCTCAATGCCAGAGAGCTCGCGAGTGCGTTGCCGGCATTTTATTGTGATTTTTGATACATTTTTTTTGTATAAATCACCTTTTGATTATTTTCTTTTTCCTTTATTAATGTATGTCGGATTTATACATATGTCTGGAATTAAAAAAATATAATCATAACTTGCGGAAACGACATATGTTGTCCTGTTCACATCTTATATAAGAAACGGCGATTTATTTCAATACACATTTCAGATAGATAATATACCAAAACTAAGAAATGTACAAAAACATTGATGTAACGAAAAAGTAATGTATTATTAGATAAATAAATTTACCAAATCAACAAAAAGTCACATAATTGTAAATATAAACCACTCTTGCTTCAACTTTCACACACACAAAAAAATTATCAACATCGATCCAGCTGTATAGTAAGTGTTTCAATTCACTCGCGAGCCCTCTGGCATTGAGTGTCCATGGGCGGCGGTATCACTTAACATCAGGTGAGCCTCCTGCCCGTTTGCCCCCTGTTCTATAAAAAAAAAACAGGTCTAGAATATAACACAAAAAGTCTTTATTTACCATAAGAGCGGTTCTTACGATAGCGATGTTCTATACATAATTAATGAGTAACACACTAAAATAATGCAGCGTTTTATGATCAGACAGTTTTTTCATTGCAACCCTAATACGCGGTTTGCAAACTGAGTTGATGCTATAAAGGAAAAAATTTATTGAACTGCCAAACACATAAGCAAAGAATAATATGTACGTAAATGTCATGACAGTTCAGTTACATATGCAACTATTTTCCTAATAGTACTGGTTTCCTTAAGGTACTGTGATTTTTAAACATTAAAGATTGTATCTAAGGTAATTAAACTGTGATTTTTCCTTTTGCCGACAAGTTTAAAGACGGGATGTTGGTTGGTTCAAAAGTTTATGGTTTAATATGCAATTTATGTGTAAGCTTACGTCTAAAGTACATTAAAAAGTATATACTATGTTCTTAACTGTTATAGCTAAAAAATAATATTGAAAATAGATAAAGAGAAAAGTATGTAATAATAAAATTATGCAGCTCAAATATTAATAGATAGATATTTTTACGTAATTTGGATTTGATATGGCATTTTCAAAAGACCTAATTTTGTAATAGACGTAACACGATTAAAGGATATAGATTTTACTCATTATTAAAATCTTAATTTTATTTCAAAGTCTTGCTCAACAAAAAAGAAGATTTTGGATTAACCGTTACTTTCCTATCGTTTTCATCACCGAGAAAATCACTTGTAAAATATTGTACAAAAATATGTGGTATGTGTATGATGTAGGATAAAATATGAGAAAAAGATAGGGAGCAGTGTTGGCCTAGTGGCTTCAGCGTGCAACTCTCATACTTGTGGTCGTAGATTCGATACCCACCTGTGCACAAATGTACTTTCTTTCTATGTGCGCATTCGAATTCGCTCGATCTACGACGCCAAACAATATAAGGAAACCGACTTGTCTTTGACCCAAAAAAACGATAGAGTGTGTCAGGCACAGGAGGCTGATCTCATGAAATGATCATGAAACAGATATCTGATGCACACCAAGAAAGGTTCACTGATGAATTAATAAATTCATTCTATGTATTCCACAGTTCCATTCCAAGGTTCATATATTTCATAGACGATTTAGTATATTTGGTCTAGCTGCACAATGCGAGATTTTTCATATATATGCGCTTGGCAAGACGCATAGACAAATTCAGTAGTGTACGGTCGCGCGGGCCTACAGCGCGTTTTCTAATACGAAAAGCAATTGTACGATACAATTAAAAATACGTATTTGTGTAAATTTGTGATAAGTGTAGTAATTGCGTTAAATTAAAAATATATATTTCTACTTCTCGATACTTTTAAGTCGTATTTAGTTATCGTGTTAAGGATTTTAAGATATTTAAAAATAACGTTATTAAAGATATATAATTAATGTATCTATTCGTGGAATAGCTATCATAATATCGAAAATCTTAAAATATTCACAGATAAAGTGTAAATAATATTCCCGGTAATAAATCAGTGTCGGGAAATCTAATTTCCGTTAAAAAACTAACAATTATTGCCTCAATGTGTAAAGTGACGTAACTATGACGATCTGATGTTAATTTGACAAGTATCGTAGTTTTAAAATAACAATACAACTGTGTAATATAACAGACGTGGTCAAAATTCAACCAAAACTCATTATATTTTTAAGATTTTTTTTGTCACAGACACTGGCGATTAAATGTATTAATTTTTATCTATTGTAAATGTGTCTTTCAAACAGTAGCGTGTTTTATGTTAATTCTAATTAATTAATTGCATTCGAAACAAATTACTTTATGAATTTTTTCCACAAAATAGTATGTGTCAACTGTCACGATTTGGGTAATTCTTTTAAATATACGTACAATGTTAGGATTGTGTTCGAAATTCAAATTTGGATTTAAGACTATATATTGAAATATGGAATTATTTAAATAAATGATTCCATATGATGCCATGTTTCCTGCAAAAGAGGTTGCATATATTGTATTTTTTTTATTATTTCTGTAGTTTTGTTTTAAAGAGACACGAAAAAATTATAGAACATATTTACAAAATTATAGATTACTAGCAGCCCGTCCCGGCTTCACATGGGTCGAAATTTATTTGTAATTTTTGTAGATATTGATATGTTCTTCAATGTGTGAAAATCATCAAACATAGTAAACTTTTCAGACTCGCGATATCTATAGAGATCTGCAATTAAGACACGACGCCAGTTAGTGTTGTTAATAAATTGATGAAAGTCGTTCATGTGTCATTGTAATTAGAAGCGCATTTAACATCGCTTCCTATTTACAAATAGTACGTGTTTAATGTTACCGGTGGTTCACACATGTGATTTCTGGCTGGAATGATATAGAAATTAGAATTATTTAATGCTGTTAGCATAAAACGCATGCTAGAGTCCGATTCTCGACTACAATGTTAGGAAAGGTTTAGGGATTTATTGCCCTAATAACTAAAATTACTTTTATTTCTCTAATTTGGTAAAACATAAACAATAACATATACAATAATATATAACATTAGGTTTTTTAATATAAATTAAGATTTTATTTCGATTTCGAGAACGTACCATAATTACCAACTTTGAATGGAATATTTGTAAAAAGGACATTAAAAGAAAAAGAAATATGACACTATGGATTAGGAAAAATTCAGTTAATTTATTTAGAATTAAAACTACACTCTGTTAAACTATTTAAAACGCATCAAAAATGTTTAGATTATTATATTTATTTATATATACGTTCTAAAACAATGTGTATGCCTAAAAAATACAAGAATTACAGATACTATTGAAGAATTACATCACAAATTAACACACATACATACACACCAATTACATAATCTTAAGCAATAATATATAAAAAGGAATTAAAGAAACGACCACATATATAACATAAATAATAACTTAAACTAAAAAGATAAAAATAACAGTAATAAACAAACAAAATTAAAACTTAAACCACATAATTATATTTTATCATGTGCCTTGAATGTTTTTTGTTAACATTATGATGATTGTAATGTAACACCACTTTTCGTGCTTATTAAAGCTTTTGCAAGTCATTTGTGGTCCAGGAAACATTAGCTGCAACATTTTAGCTAATTATTTTGTATAGATTCTGCAGTACCATCCACAGAGTAATAAAACAATTATAATGAATAATTTGTATGTTATCAAGATTTACGAGAATTTCATTCGAGTTTTGGGTAGCTATTTAAATTTAAAAACAGTTTTATTATTGCCTTGAATTGATGCCGCAGACCCCTGGATGGGGCAGAGTTCTTAGGGACTCTCTATCGCGTTCCGTCTTAAGCTTCGTATTTCACCTCACTCCAAGTCTTTCTGGCTCTCTTTGCCTCATCCGTACGTTTCGATTCCGCCTTCCTTTCGGCAATACAGCGCCTGCTTCGGGATTGTATTCGCGGAATGGATACAGTATGCATAAAGTGACCATTCTTTGACTCAAAACGGGACTTTTGTTTAATTTAAATAATCAATCGTCAATGAAAAAAAAATTTTTATTATTTAGAAAAAGTGGTCTTAAGAGTTACGAATTATAAAATGTTTAGTTATATTTATCAAAAGAACAAAATTGTTTTAATTTCGTAACGCTTTCAAACAAGAAATAAACTGTTGGCACGTTCTTTTTATACAATACAACTCAAATTTTCGCGCGGTTTTTAAAAATGGAACAATTTTGAGTCCCACACTTAATTCGGAGACACCGGAACTCGTAATTGGAAAAAGGGACAGTCCCGTTCAAATCAAGACGGTCACGTAAATACAGTTTTGTTCTGGGATTACATTATTTGTTTTTTACCACCTTGAAGTGGTGACCCCGAGTATAATTCGTCTTGAGGGTCATTAGGGTGCAACCAGTAATGGTACCAAATCTAAAATAGACGCTTAGCAATTGCTGCAATTTATTTTCGACAGTCATGCTTTAATGCGTGTTAATTTTTCGTCAAGTCTTTATTAATTCCTAGAACTTTTTGGACCGTTTAATTAGTGTTTTTAATAAGTTTTGTTACGGTGACTAATTTAGACATAAATAGTCATGATATGTAAAGTCATCTTTCTTATCAGATTACAAAAATAAACTGCATCTACTGTATGGAGTATGGGTTTTAATCAGACGTTGTGGCAGAATACAAAACCATCGTTCCACAACTGAGCGTTTTTTGAGGCAGTTTTTGGGGGCCACCACTACGTTCTGGAATCAGCTGCCCACTGAAGTATCAGTAAGCAATTCTACTTTGGACACTTTAATAAAAGAGCGTACCAATTCTTAAAATAGCACCAACGCTAGGCTTCTGGCAATGTGAGTGTCCATGGGCAGCGGTATTACTTAATGTAAGATGAGCCTCCTGCCCGTTTGCCTCCTGTTACATAAAACAATTAATAAAAGCAAATTAAAATATTGAATATATTCAGACGCAGATTGTAAATGTAGATGATTTTTTTAAACATAAAAATTAATATACTATAACAGTATACTTACTTTAACTTAATACATATATGCTACATGTATAAATACATTTTTGAATTAAAAAGATTCTCATTCAATACTATATATATAATACATACTATTTACATTCTTATAAATATAATAATACTGAGCAAATTAATTTATCTTTAATGGATTTAGTAATAATGCATAATATTATTATATTTATAAGAATTTAAAAAGTATGTCTTAATTAGATATAAACGTATATGTATATTTATTTTAAAATAATAAGTATGGTGTTTCTTGTCCATTCTTCTCCATATAAAACTATCCGTTGGAACTAGAGCAATTTTTAAAAATGTATTTTTACGTGTAATTTTGAGTTTCAAAGTGCTTTTAAGGATTTGATTTGATTTAAATTGACTTGAAGATGTTATTTTAGTATGATATGTTTAAATATACACCAAACAACACGTTAAATTGTTTTGGGTATCTAGAACTGCGTTAAAAATGTCACTAAAATCGAAGTTCGGGACAAATTTTAAACTATTTTTGTGTCCCTCATTCACTCTCATGACACTTACATTACAGATAAATAAGAAGTACACTGCATTTTGAACATGATTTACGACTATGGGGTCCTGCGTGTGTATTAATCGTCCCTACTGCATAATTTATATGTCACCTTTAACATTTATAGTCATAAAAATCATACATTCTTTTGAGTATGTCTTCATTTTTGATGTCTTTATGTAAATAAACGTTTGTTATTTAGAAATTAAATTAATTGTCTTGAGGCACACGTCTTCTATGTTTAAGCTTGGGATAGCGCCCTCTAGTTACGCGCAATTAAATAATTTTTTTATATTTCCAAAATATTACTCATACAATCCAACATAACGCTGCATACATTTTCTCATATAACTTCGTATTTAAAATATGAGTTTCATTAAAAAACCCACGCAACATATTAAATTTACAATTGGGGCAAGAATATTTTAATAAAAAAACTATTGAAATATTTGACGGTGGCACGTGACCAAATTAGGGTTAAACAGTCGCTTAGTTTAAATTGATATACGACCATTATTTATTGCTGTTGTAACCGCACTAGATAAGATATTATTATTACCTATTAGGAAAAGATAACTCTATGGACATGACAGGACAATATATAGACATTTTTTATATGTTTGTAAATAGATAAAGAGTACATTGGTTGTTTTTCAACTTTACGTTGTTGGATTTTAAATTTGTTTTATCATCTGTTATGAAGCGAGAGAGTTATGTCAGGACTCAGGACTGTAGCAAGTTGAAATTCGTGGAATTCTTGCGGGTAGGCAAGAATCTTGCCTACCGCGGGACAGAGGCGTGCGTATATATATACATATATCTTAATATATATATATTTCTTGTGTGCGTGTGTATGTGACTGAACTCCTCCTAAACGACTGGACCGATTTAGACGAAATTTTTTGTGTGTGTTCAAGGGGATCTGGGAATGGTTTAGATTCACAATTTTGTCCGCTGGACAATGTTTTTTTAATTAATTTTCAATTTATTAGTTGTTGTTGATTTTGGAATGTTTTGCATTGGATCCGACAGACGGCGCTACCATCGCAGTGTCAAATTTTAAATAATATTCGAATTTTAATTTTAGTCTGTCCCGAAATTTAAAAAAAGTTTTGTTATCATTGTGTTATATCGTGTGTGACCATGTGCTGGATCGTTAGATATTGTCATAACATTTGAATAATGATTTTCATCAAAATGGCTTATTAAAAATTGACATTTTGAAATTAAAGACGTGTAGACAGGACAACGTCTGTCGGATCCGCTATATATATATATATATATATAGCGGATATATATATATATGTATATATTCTTATATGTAGATATATATATATATATATGTATATATTCTTGGGTATCTGTTTTTTGATCGATTTCTTTTTAAGATAAGTAAGAAAGTATGAATTTAGTTTTGTAAAAAATTCATTCAATTAGCACTCTGTGCCTAGCATTAAGCTTACTGGATCTAAAACGAAGCTGTCTCCACCCGAACATCCATCACATATCACCGCTTAAAAATAAATTTAGTACAAGATTATATGATATTTTCTGAAAGGAAGGTAAACATCGTGAGACCTGCTTTTTTTATTGAGGGGAATGCATTTCCGCACAGAGTATGTGACTCGCTCTAAAAGCCCTACTCACTAAACCCCTCCCACCAATCACGTCACTGTTGGGGTAACTTGGGGTCGCGTAAGCATTCTACCAAGTGATTGGCTGCTGCAGCAACCATCTTCCATTACATTGACATCGCTTTAGAAGTCTTTACTGGAGGGTTGCAATTTCTTGCACCCAACACGTGATTCCCAGCCATGTTCTCGCTTGCAGATATAACACAACGTGGTGCTTCGTCACTAGACCTACTTGCCTTAGACAAAAATAAAATTACAAATAACGAAACACATACACAAATCAGAGAACTTTAAAGGATGGTTTTGAAGATAAACTTAACCACTAACGACCAAATTCACAACAATAGTGTCAGATAGTGTTTATTAATAACTCAAATAAATTGCCAAGCATTGCGCGTGATAAATAGTCGCGATCTAGTGGGCGTATGTTTCAATCATAATCCGAATAATAGAGCATTTGGGATTACAGTCTTGTTATGGATTTGGTTAGCTTAGTGATGCGATTTGGAACTGTTACGCTTACACAACATTCAATTGATCCGAAATCTAGAACGCGCTGTACAGAGGAGTTTGCAGTTTTTACATTATATCAATGTATAGCTATTTATATAGTATAGCAGTATTTGGAGTGTTAATAAATGAATATACCGAATTAAGGAAAACTAAAACTATAAAAGGATATTAAGTATACGTTAGTTTTCTTTTCGCGAGTACTAGACATTTAAATAGAACATTATTTTTTGCAGTTTTAAGTAATTTACACAACAAACACGTTGTGTAAATTACTTAAAACTGGAATAAAAATAGGATATTATGTAAAAATTCGATTAAAACATAATGTTATTTTTTTTAAATACATTATTTTTATTACATTTCCAGAAGGCTCACAAGCCTTTAAATAATTAATTGGTACTCTCTCTTGAAGGAAAACTTAAATTTAATAATAAACAGCTTAAACCACTTATTTGTGTTTTTTGGATAAAATATGCCGCTGAAGACTTAGTAGAATGAAGCATTAGCATGACAGAATATCAAGTTATTACAAATCGCGCATGAGCATCACTAAGTTGGCGTCGTTAAATCATAGCACAGCTGTCGAAATTTTGGCGTCCAGCCATCGATTGCTTTATGAGCTTGGGAGAATCTGCATAATACTTTTGTGATGCGCTTGAACTATAAAAGTATTTAGCACGCAATAATGGTTTATAAACATTTAAATAACCTTAAAGTTACTATCGACTCGGTTTCCTACGATCTTTTAATAAAACCTTTTCGCTGAGACCTCTGTGCTTTACTCCTGTTCATAACTCGTTTTCATATTTGAATTTCGAACACAATAATCTTTGCAACAGTTAATAATTACATCCACAGCCAACTGTTTCTAAAGATAGTAAACTTACGAAAGACGGAACTTAAAATATCATATATTTGTTACAATTCATTTTCATCAATTTAATGAGTCACTCTGTGTGAGCGTTTTAGTCATTACAAGCGACCCGCCCCGGCTTCGCACGGGTGCAATGCTGATACTAAATACACTACAGCAAATCTGTGAACGTTGTATATAAAAATGTGGGTTATCCATAAGACATAGACATATACCATCACGGACTTTTCTGTAGACCTTTTCAATGTGTACAATACTTAGTTCATTATTTTGATAAAACTCGTAGGGTTCAGCCTGCGTTTGCAATGTAAGCGGAAAAAATGTAATTATTTACGACATCACATTAGAAACCACAAAAATAATAGTACTTCTCCACTATTTAATGGATGTTATTATACATATAAACCTTGAATCACTCTATCTATTAAAAAACCGCATCAAAATCCGTTGCGTAGTTTCAAAGATTTAAGCATACAAAGGGACTTAGGGACAGAGAAAGCGACTTTATTTTATAATTGGTAGTGATGTCACCAAAAAGTCCAGATATCTAAATACCGAGAATACCTAAAATAGCTACTCGTAATTGTTTACGAAATTTACCAATAAATAGACAAAAGCTAGGTAGTTCAGAAATAGTACGTAAATAGTTCATAATCCTGATATACACCTAATTGCATTATGCAAATCAAAGGGATTGAATTACGACGAATTAATGTTAATGTCATAATCCGCGCTACGACTTAGGTATGAAGTTATCCAGCCTTTGAGTACTACAAACGTATTTTGACTTGGCATCTCAAACGAGGCAGTCAGAATAAACTGTTATAACATTCTGTGTCGTGTTCTGTGTAAACCGCGATGTTTTATTAGTTTCTGGATTCAATAATTGGATAAATATGATCACAACTATGAAGTTATTCTTCTTGATTTTGGTAAGTATTTCTTATTTACGATAAGATTAGTAAAAAACTAATATAGATACTAATTAATTTCCTATACATATTTGTTTTAAATATTGTAGAATTGTTTGATGATTTGCTTTTTTTTTGAAAAGAGTACCGAGAGTTTTTTACGCCGGCTTTTTCTCTCCGCCAACACTTACAACACTATTAACAACCTCTGCCCTCTTTGCCGATGAGTAGGGATGCCAATAGTCTCGAATTTAATGACGTGGAATAAGTGATACCATGATGATCTTATGTTCCAAAATAAACGTATTTTATTTTTTTATTCTATTTATAACAGATTTTGTCTGTAATATATTTAAACAGAAAACATTTATAAAGATATTCATATAATTACCATATGCGCAAGGTAATTAAATAAGCAAAAATATATCATTAATTATATGTCACTTATCTGGTTAACTTATGCGGGCTGGTCCACTCACGTTTAATCCTAATTAATTGGCTATTAGTAGACGTTTTCAATTACCACCTCCAATGATTTATATGGTAACTATTAATTTATTAATGCCCTCGAGATCATTGTAATCAGATTTAAAATAATAGGTATGCCGCATCTAATATATTAGTGATTTATGATTATTAAATCTCAAAAAATATGGTTGGTCGGAACTTCGTAAATTAAAAAAAGCAAGGTGATGTATGACCAGTTAATGCAATGTTTGCAATATTAATTTATTTTAAGTATAATTAAAAAAAACGTAAGCTACGTTTAAAATAATAGTATGATATGCTGGCTACACATTCGTAAGCTTTGTACGTTTATATGGTTGGTGATACCAAGTGGTCTTTGTTAATGGTCTTTCATTAATCTATAAAAATAAATATTAAAATACTGTCTCCGGCAAACCTATCTATAAAGTTCTGTTGTATTTTTTAATGTATTACCTGGAAGATATCGATATTAGATAAGGTCCTTCATTCACCCAGATTTGTGTCTATTAGTGTAATATACACTGACACAAATGTGGGTTTTTGTTTATTCTGTGACAAAGTAATACCAAGACAAACAAAATAATATAAGATTTTAATTTACTTATTTTTTCTTATAATAAATATGGTCGTTTCCATTACTGTTATCGTGTTATAATGGAACGCCCAAACAAGGAGATTTCGTGTTAATTTATAACTTAATTTCCATATGAATTAAGTCATAAAAAATAAATAAAAACAAATGGATATTTTGCGCTTGGATGTGAAAGGTTCGTTTTTATAGAGCCATTTATTTTTCATTTTATTTTATTACGATTATAACTATTAATACCGCCTACCTTAAGTTGCTGTTAAATAATAGTGAAATCTTTTAAAGGTCTTGATTTGTTTTACGACGACGACTGTTGTCGACTACATCCAATCCGTTTCCAAGCTCCTTGATCCCTCGGCGTTGCGTAGAGATAACAGATGACCCTTGATCACTCTGCCTCTTCTACCGCATTAAAGACGGAGAGTGTTTTGAAGAGTTGTTTACCTGTAGTTTTATCAAACATTGATAATACAAAATACCACCTGCATCACGTCGATGTCCGTCGTTCCACAGCTGAGCGTTTTTAAGGCAGTTTTTGCCACGCACCACCACTATGTGCAATCAGCTGCCCACTGAAGTATTTCCAAACCAATTCGTCTTAGGGTCCTTAAAGAGAAGAGCGGGCCAATTAAAAAGGCCGGCAACGCTCTGGTGAGCCTTCTGGCAATGTGAGTGTCAGTAAAAAAACAAGATTGTTTTTTTAGAAGGCAAAATCTGCCACTTATTATATACTTATTATATAATTATAATTCATAGTCATCGCTACTGAAAGCCGTGACTGTCTTGAAAAGCCGTAATTTATACTGTCGACTTGATGCCTCCACACCAGTTTATCCTCAGCTTGTCTTGTCTGGGATGTTGAAACCCGTAATTGTCTTTATTGGTGAGACCAACGGGTAGGCGATCGACCTCGGCTTCTTCCTCTTTCTTCATTTTCTTCCTACCATTACGAATTCATCATTGATATGAAAAGCGAAAATAAGAGTAATTGCGAGAAGAAATCACTCGAAAGCGATAAGGCCGCCAGTTGCCCTCCTTTTCATTTAATTATGTTCAATTTTTATATTGTAATGTAAGTGTTAAGAAATAAATAAGAATTAAATACCCAAATTCAACGAAAATTACTCGTTCCACCATTGTTTAGATGTAAAACAAATCAGCGGCGCTACAACCCTTTTTTAGTCGTGGGATTTCTGCATTTGTTTCATGATCATTTGTCAATGTAATACGAAAGATCTGAAGTCGGTTTCCTCACGATGTTTTTGTTCACCGTTCGAGAGAATGTTGAATGACATAGACAGAAACTCTATTGGTACACAGCCCGGGATCGAACCTATAACAGACTGCGTACGGCTGTGAGGAAGGTGTTATTTCAAAACTAGGTTTAAGTAATAGTCTAGACTATATTAATTATTTTTTTATTATTAATTGTTACTAAGAAAATATATGAAAAAATTCCATGGTTTTTTTCTCAAACATTCGTTTATTTTCAACGCGGTAAGTTGTTTCTCAGTTATTTAAAATGCACTCGAAACCAGTTCAAAATAAACAATTTTCAACATTTTCAAACAATTTCAAAGTGGCGATTTGCATAATGCGTTTTGAACATGCGTTCTTTAATACGCTTTTAAATATGCAACGACAATATGAAGAAGTTAAGATTTTTCACTCCTGATTAAGGCATATGTATGGAATAAAAATTATGTTATTATATGTATATAGTTAAGGCTAGTTCACATAGACATTACCGTATATGACGTTATCTTGGACACACGTGAACATACAAACATATAACACTTTTTTTAGATCACTAAGAATACATAGAACTTCTCTAACTGCCTTTGGCCGGCTAGTCTGTCCTCCTTTTATAAAAAAAAATCATAATAATTTTCGAAATTAATTTAAACGCACAAAATGTTGGACTTTTTTCTCACTAAAACTATTGTGTATGCCGTCTCCGTGAGTCTTACCGACTCTATCTGCTATCAGAGATTTAATATAATTTTATATAATTATCCATAACAATGTAAAGATCTCTGTCTCTATCTGTCTATTAGGAAAATATCATATAACTCTTACCTAACTCTAATGTTACTTCATTTATTCATAATTTTATTTATAGTGTTAATTAAACGCGCCTGGCGCCTTCGTGTGACACCTACTTAAAAAGTAATTATGGACGACCACGATGTTGTCGGCATTAATTGATAAAATTACGGAATATGTTAAGTTTTTTTTTACTAACTTAAGATAAAATGTTTAAAGAACTTTATTTCTCATTACAAAAAAAAATATTTTATTTACGTGAGAAACTTAATATTAATATGTATATATACGAGCGAGATACACGTCGCCATTAGCCGTCTATAGTAGATAAAAGTATAATATCGGTGCAATACATACAAACATAGTTAAAAAATATCTTTAACCTTTTAATGTGTTGTGAGCTTTCTAATTGTTAACTCAAAAATCCAAATATAATTTATTAGTTTCGGTACACTCATCAACACTAATAAAAGTATTCGAAATTTAAATTTACTTCCAGTTCCAAACCGAACGAACTTATCGACGAAAAACTAAAAGTGATCCAGAAACGAGGCTAACTCCTTTGATTGTATGTCGAATGCGAATTATTTTGAATTACCCGAAGTCACAGCTAAGTCGTCATTGAATCCAATGATCAGTAACGCTATGACTATTATTATTATTAGTTTTTTTTACAAAATTGAAAATGTCAATATAAAAGCGACATCATCTCAGAGATGCGGTCTTTTACTAAAGCTGTTGTTAGTGTACGACTCTGAGTAGCTACTGGAGTGTATCGCATCTCATGGAAGTACACTTATTGATCAATCAAATGTAATTAAGATCTAATGTAAAAATCTTCTTAATACCATACAACGCAAATTACTTTTTATTATGTTTATAATTTCTAACCTTATATGCTCTATCATCATTTTGATTTTGAGAATGTTGAAATAACGCGGTTTATCACAAAAAACTATTATTATTGCAAAAATACATTTAACCAAAATACATTTATATAAAATACTTTTAATTAAAAATACATTTATATATAATACTTTTAATCACAACACATTTATAATTAATACTTTTATTCACAATACATTCATATAATACTTTTAATCACAATACATTTTAATAATACATTTAATCACAATACATTTATATAATACATTTAATCACAGGCGGTCGGGCGAGAATCAGTTCTTTCAATAGCGAGTACTCGCGAGGTGAGATGCGGGCGACGCCTAGTGTCAGGCCTCTTCGCACGTCCGAGGCTTCCTTTGGGCTACTCCTACATCACGACAGTCCCGCAGGGCGCCTGTCGGCTCAACGTCTCGGAAATACTGCCCAGCGATAATTATATAGGTGAGGATTACTTGTTAATACGCTTGCAAATGGAAGGGTAATTATTGGATGGTTTGCAGTTTATTCGAACGAATGCGAGAACTTGAATATATGGGAGATATATTTTTTTAATTGGATATTATATTGACTAGATTTTTTACAATATAAAAAACTCAGATAAGAAACATTTAATTTTTTTTTCCACTCATCTTTTCTACTTTCCGGTAATATAAGAACAAACAATAACTAACCTTAAAATATAATTACTAAAATATATTATTAAAAGGAGTCCGTTTAGGCGAGGTTCCGAAGATACTGACAGCGTTGTCCCTTTGAATAGCTAGACTAATTGTTTGTCCGATGTAGCTGCCAGCTCTTCAGTCTTCTATGATGTATGTCGACTATAATATTTCTCAATGTTATTCTTAGTAGAGGACATTATATTAAGGATGTCTAAATAGGTCTCAAAGTCTTGTCAAAGAACAGTTATTGTTAAGAGGCACATTTTATGAAATGTATAGTTATGATTTTTAATGTTTTGTTTTAGAAAAGTCGTATACGTAATAATTACTAATTCTTTAATAAAGCCTTTTTATTACCATATCCTTAATTTCTATTTCAAACGATTTTCTAACTATTCAAATGTCTCTATTTTTGCCAATATTCAGCCAGTATTTTCCTACTATTCCTGTCAAGTCATCAGCCCACTCTTCTTTTCCCTGGTCAGTGATAAAATTAAATGAAATTATCTTAATAATTTCTTTTAAATTGAATCGCCTCTTATATATTAACGAGTCTTTAAAATGATGTAAATGCAACCTGCAAATTCTGCACTTCCCCGTTTAAGTTTACTGTCTAAATCATTTATCCTCAATGAATGATGATCTGTCGACATTCATCATTCATTATTAACCAGTGAATGGCCCTTTGATGGCAAATAGCGAAACATGAGGTTGGTCACTTACTTATTGTCGATTAGATTGATCGTAAATCATTCGTTCAATACCAAGCGATTATAATAGTTCACCTTGCTTCAAATCAATTACAAGCTTTTTACATTGTCTGTAAACAAACGTATCTATCTACAGATTTAATTTGCCTAATGCAATTTCAATGTAAAAACTGTTTTGTTGATTCTTATAAATTGGTACAAATGTTTAGATTGATATTTCAGCTCGATATTGATTGTATTGTAAACATCTTTAGAAAGAATATTCGGTGCCGTTTGTTTTGTGTTTATATGTATTATGTTTTTACTTTTTCATGGTTGGCTAATGTTATCGTGCTATCTAATTTGTGTGTTTTATCTTAAAAACCATATTTAAAAAAATATTATTATTATTAACAGTAATTGTGATACTAAATTGTATTTGTATTCTCGTAGAAGCATTGGCACTTTTCTGTGACCGTTTCATTCTTATACCCAGTTTCCCAACGTGGGACCCACGCCCCACAGGGACAATTCGATTGTTAAACAGGATACAACGTGAAGACTAGAGACTGAAGCTAACCAAATTGGAACTCAATATAGAGATATTGAGTTCCAATTTGGTTAGCTTCGTACAGAAATCATCAAGAGCAACGATCTCACCAAATTACAGGTTTTCATTATATTTTGAGAGTCTACTGATTGTTTCGTGAACAATTTACTAGTGATTTATTCCTAAAACCTATCATTTCAATTTCCTACGTAAGCTAATATCTTTTAATATGTAGATTATGTATGTTACATGGGAGGCATAAGCATGAGATACACTGCTCTAACAAGTCTTGTTTCACCGGGACATCCAGTAGCAGTATTTAACAGCTATTGAACTTGGTTAAACATTTATATATTTGTGTTTTTAATATGCACGCTCTTCTAAGAGTTAGCAGCCCTGAAATACATAATCGTTTGAAATAGTTAATACTGATTTTGTAGTTAATTTTTTTAATAATTTATATTAAGGTAGACCTATTTGTTTGTACACTGGCTGAATTCACAAGAGTTGCTTGCTATATTGTTAGTTATAAGATTTAGGCATATAAATATATTTTTTATTTTTGTTTAATGTTGGTATAATAATTGGTGTGGATATTATTTTGGCGTTCTATCGAATTAGTAGTAGCTGTTAGGGTAGAATAATGTAGTGTAGTAGTTTTCCAATAAATTATACACAATTTAATGGCCTAATTCATAGTACTATAGATTTATAAGCTCCCTATTGCTATGTGTGATAAACACATAATTGAAATCTTTATTTTTCAGCTTTAAAGATAACAAATGGATCGTATATAATAAACGGTGAGTTTGCCGTTAGTGCCCCCGGAGTATACGAAGCAGCCGGCGCAAGATTCACTTATACTCGCAAATCTGGTTTGGATTCCGTGTTTGCATCTGGGCCTATACATTTTCCTATTGATATAATGGTATGATATTACGCCTTAATATTTAAACATTTATATATATTATATTCATTTTTTTATCAGAAAACAAGGTTCCATAATTATTTGTTAGTAACAATTTACTTAATAGCTATGTTAGTACAATACTAAAATAAATAATAATTAAAATCACAATTATGATAATTCAGATTCAATTTCATGTCAATTATTCATTCATTAATAAAGATAAAGTAGTGAATATCATTAATTAAAAATTTTATGTTCAACCATATCCCATATTTTAATTATAAATTAAAACTACTTAGCACAGCGGTTCGACGCCATAACATGAGATGAGATCCAATGCTTGAGAATCGAACCGTCCATTCTTTGAGCGACAACTTGCAGAATGCTGCTCGCACTGCCACTCACACGGCACATCAGAGACGCCAATCGTTTACGAATTATAGATGGAAAATCATCTATTCGCGCTTCCGCAAACATGCCTGATGCGCTACAAAAACGCGGCAGCCCCAGCAGCATCCTGAAAGCATTATTATACTGTATGCGAAGAGCGCTGAATGCCCGTTGAGTATAGTCGGTCCACAAGCTGCATGTGTAAAAGCTCTGGCAATAGGCCCTAAATAGTGTAAGCTTGACATTTTTAGAGCATTTAGCAAACCTACGAATCAACATGTTACTCCTGACAGCCAGCGCCTTTCGCTCCCTTTCAACATCCATATCGTCACTCAGTGAATCAGTGACCCAGTGTCCCAGATACTTAAAACTAGAAACTACTTTGAGTACTCTGCCTCCAAGAGAGACAGGCGGTATTTGTTGGTTCTGTTTAGTTCCCGCCTTAAATATAAGCAACTCACTCTTAGCAGCGTTGTATCTGAGACCATGGGCCTCCGCATAACGCTCACAAAAGCTCAAAAGTTTTCTTAGGGCACTGATTGATGGGCTCAACAATTACCAGTTACAATTATTTATTACCATGTGTTAGTGTGAATGTGTAGAATGTGTTTGTTTGTCCTTTTTATTATCCTAATAACTTTACGTCAATAGTGTTTAGCATAACGTACCTGGTATCTTACTACGGTACCTATAGTGAACTGTAGGAATACTCCTTTCTTGGCGATTCCTTTAAGGTTTCTGCAGTTTGGCTATGGAATTCACTTTCCGTCACTATTCGCTTAGCTCCTTCTTTATCTTCCTTTAAATTTCTGCTGCACAAACATTACCTGTCCACGTTATATCCCTAACTTGTGTAGGTACTAACTACGCAAAAATCCTTTTCATTTTATTATGTTCAATTTTTATATGGTAATGTAACGAAGTGTCAAAATTTATTTTAAAATTACCTTCGTAATTTCTGTATACGGTTGTCAAAAATTGTAAAATTTTCAGATTCTCTACACCGAACCGAACCCGAGTATAAAATACGAGTACTTCACAGACGCAATGCCTGGAGAAGTTGACATAGAATCCATAACGAAGGAGACAGAATCTCCTCCTAAACATATTAGGCGTCACCATGGTTTTGATCACTCTTATAACGTACCAAGACACCCTGACAATGAGAATTCAATCGAAAATGTTGTCGGAACTCGAAAATTCCTTTGGAAAATATTGTCATATACCCAATGTTCTCGAAGCTGTGGAGGTGGCTTTCAGGTAGGTTTCCAATTTATTTTCAATTCATAGGACCTACATCCTATCAGGTACGGGATCTGGTAAGTCTGTGGACTAGAAGGTAGCAGGGAGTAACAAAATCTTCCTTTTCCTAAAACGGGACGTTTTTTGTTTAAACTCAAAAGACTACTCCGGAAATATCCTCATGATATTTATGTGCGAGTTGGAGCCTGCTTCACGTCTTGTGATATTTATCTTAGTGACATATGATAATTTATTTTCAGATATAGGAAACTCTATTGTATTTTAGAAAAGTGAATGATTTGTAAAAAATCTATTTATAGGTTCATTTTTACTAGGCTACATGAAACATCGTCAATTGACGTAATTTGAAAAAAAAAATTGTTTGTTAGCGAACAAGTTTTATTATTTAAGGTACACATTTAAATTATTTGTCCAAATGATTCAATATTGATAATTATAATCATTATTTATTTCGACAAATTCTTGAGTAAGCATTATTAGGTTTTTTTTTAATCACAGGTGGGTAAGTACCGATGCGTCGAATCCAGCAGTACAGGTGATCGGGAAGTTTCTCCAGCACACTGCGTGGGTGCAGCCCCTGGTGGGAAAAGAAGACGCTGTGGGAACTCTCCATGTCCGCCAAGATGGAGGGCAGCCGCCTGGTCTCCGTGTCCTCAATGTGGACCGTCATCTAGAAGTAGGATTGTTGGTTGTGTTCAAGATCACTCCAAGGGAATTACTAAGGTTTGTTTTAACGTTTAAAAATAAAATAAAATACATTAATTTGGAGCATATGATCATCATGGTATCACTTATTGTACGTCATTAAATTTGAACCTGTTGGCATCCCTACTCATCGGCAAAGAAGACCGAGGGTGTTGGCCGAGAGAAAAAGCCGGCGTAAAAAACTCTTGTTGCTTTATAAAAAAAAAGCAAATCATCAAAATTAAAAAATGTATTACCTCAATTACATAGTCAATTTATCTATATCTTTTCCGACATCTGAAATAAATATATAACATAATAACAAGCAATGTTGACCTGAGGTCGTAAGTTCGATCCCCGGCTGTGGACTATGTGTACATGTAACATTCGCTCGAACGGTCAAGGAAAACATCGCGAGCAAACCGGCTTAATGATATTTTGTAAGATTTTAATTTCAATATTTTTTTAGATAAGTGACGTAAAATGTCCAGCGCCAAAACCAGCTGTAACTGAGAAATGCAATATCCCAGATTGTAATTCAGAAGTTACTAAACCTTCGAGGAAGCAAGTGGATGCCTTTCGAGAGGGACCCGTTTATACAATCGAAGTAGATTCTGATTTAAATGTAGGACCCGAATATAACCTTGGTACTGGCTCGTGGTTATACACCAACTGGTCTGAGGTAAGAAAATGTTGTCATAAGGTATTCATAACTATCGACATATTTGTATGTTCGCAGAGTGAATTCACAGTAGCGATATTGTGTATTAGGTGTTTAATTTTTTATGTATTTTATTATATTTTATAAAATGTTTAGAAATAATTTGTGGAGCCTAATAATAATTATTATTATAAATTATAATACTTTGTTTTGTGGACGAAATACCTCCAAGTTTGCGACATCCTTAATCAATGCAATCATAAATTGGAAACATCATTGTTCATATAAGCTATGGACAATACATTTATTATGCTATTACATAAATTGTATTATAATACAATTTATGTAAATATGATTGCAAAAGTTGTTAATTTTATATTCGATTCAGTATTTGAAATTATACTGTAATTGCGAAATTTATATTTATAATCTGCGGCCTCTACGCACTTCGTTTGCCTTAAAAAATATCACTCGAATGCTCTAGCGGTCTTAGTTTTAGCAACATTTCTTTCATCATTCATTTTTTAAAGAACCAATAACTTTAGGCTTGGCTTGAATGAATGAAAAGACATTTCATACTGTGGAATATATATATAGCTTAAGTTATATCTCTAGATAATGTTGCATTCAATTGTATAACCATTTTTGAAACCAATTGGTTGTTTGTATTGTTCAGAAACCAATTGTTTATTTTACTACCTATTTATGAATAGAATCGAATACTTCGTTTAGTGGTTCTAGGTACAAGCGAAATTAGATAATTACCACTGAATACATTCAAAATTCTCGTGGAACTTACATTAATCAATAAATTAGACGATTATGTTTAAAGAACTTTATTTCTCATTACAAAAAAATATATTTACATGAGAAACTTAATATTAATATGTATATATACCAGCGAGATACACGTCGCCATAAGCCTGCTTAATTTTAGTCAACTGTGTTCATTCTAACATGCATCTTTACTGCCTTTTTGAATTTGTCAAACACTCCAATATTGCGAATTTGAGATGGTAATTGATTAAATAATTGCACATCCTCATACCTAATAGATTATTTAAATGATCCTAATCCTTGGGATTACTTTGATGTATTTCAAACAAATTGAGTTTGAGTTTCAAAAACTAGGCCTGCTACTTCATCCAAATATAATATAATACTGACTAAGGGCCTGTTTCACAATGTATGGATAAAGTGCCAAATAGCTATGCAACACATAAATTATTCGAAAGATAAAAGTTTCGAATAAGATACTTCGCATTTCATGACTATAGCGCTATCTGACAGTCGTGAAACGCAAAAATACTGTTTATCCTACCAATAAGTAACAAATAGCTTATTTGGAACTAATCCGGACATAGTGAAACAGGCCCTAATACTTATTTTAATTGTTACTCTTTGGACCCAGTGTGTTGGTTGGTGCGTGGGCGGAGGTATACAGACTCGAGCGGTACGATGCGCTGATCCATCTGGGTGTGCTCCGAAGTCACCGCCAGAATACACCCGCACTTGTTCTCCGAAAGTTTCTTGCGAAGCACATGCAGGCCATTGGTTCACAGGTAGAGTTTTTATTTTATTTTTGACTAAGACTTTTAGACTTTTAGAGAATTTTGTTTAGACTCACGAACGGAAATGTTACCATTGTATTAGTCTTTATAAATGTGACAGTTTAAAGAAAATACTTGTTTAAGTAAAATTTTGATTTAAAGATTTTACCTGTATTCGTCTACTAATACAAATTTTCATTTATCAAATATTGAAGGCGTGGAACGTTGGGAAACTACAAAGAAATATTATTGTACAAAATGTATTATTTTAAATGTATTACATACGTACACATCAACTTATATATGTACAAACATATAGGTATTTATTTTTAATTCTTTCCGTTGGATTTTTTTGTAATACATATACCCGTAACTCGATAAACTCTCAACTAAAGATATTATAACGTGTACAGGATTTTTTTTTTATTTTAAATGATATATTGTATAGGGGACTGGTCCGCCTGTACCTCTTCATGCGAGGGAAAGGAAGTCAGGGGCGTACTATGTATCGGTGGTACAGGGAGACATTTGAAAGAATCTGCATGTAAGGCTCCAAAACCGGAGAGCGAACGCACTTGTGGTCAGGACTGTACTGCGGATTGGTTTACCAGTGACTGGGGACAGGTAAGAATTATTAAATCATTTCATAAACTCTAAAGTTTTGTTTCTGTATTGTATAACGGTAAAAAATATTATTTTGTTTAAATGCCTTAAGTTATTAGGGAGTGTTCACGTATTACGTCACACAATTGTTGGAGATCGTTGACACTCCCCCCTCCCCATGTAACGCATAAAACGTTTGGTTACCACCCAGTGACTCTTTAAACCTAAAAGTTGCCGTTTATATGGTGTAAATTATCGAAAAGTTGAATATTAACAATAACACATAATTCAATCCCCGCCTTCGTAACGTTTTACCCCAACCTCCCCAAATTCGTTACGGAATATTTGAACGCCCCCTTATATTATTACAAATTATATACAAATTATTTTTAATAATTGTGCACTTAAGTAAGAAAGTATTATATTTCTTATTTCCACAGTGCATAGGAAACTGTACACTCGGTATAGGCGTACAACATAGAACAGTCGTATGCGCACGCGGCGACAACGCCAATGAAACGATGTGCAAATCAAAGAGACCTCACGCCACACAGCCATGTACTCCGCGTTGTATTGACTCTAACAAATTTATTCGTGAGTTATTGTTTTATATAAAAGATTCCAGAAACTTCTAGTGAGACTTGCGATGTATGATGGACGTCAAATCCAAAACGTTCTTGAGAATCGGGAGTCTGAATCGGCAGTGCCATGTTACTCTATCTTACTTATTATTCCAGTCTATTAAAAACGTTTTGGATTCTGAAATACGAAAGTTCGCACTAGGCTTCGACTCTGATCCCATAAGTTAATACGTATTTTTTTAATAATTAAAGAATCAAAGGATCTACAAAAAAATTTAATCATTCCAAGACATAATTTTCAAATCCAATTCCAGAATCACAAGTACAGGAAACTACACAGAAACCTGCACACAAACCACCAACAACAGCAGTACCAGAAGAGAAGGGTAATATTTTGTTTATAGAAACATTAATACTTACATTCTTTATACTTGATATTATTTATATAATCTTCTCAGAACAAGGCCTCCTGGTAGTTTTGCGAACGGATGGTGTTGCCTTGCTCTTTCGCGAATTTAGAATTTTACAAAATTCGACATTCATAGGCACTAAGACGCATCTAAACTGAATAAACGAATTTTGATTTTGATTTTAATTGCGATTCACACTAAAATTTTCTAAGAATTGTCTATATTAAATGGTACATCTAAGTAAATACATTATATAACAGCTTTACTACATAATAAATATAATTATTTATTATTTAAAATTTATTGATATTGTAATTACTAAGGATAAATAAAATAGTAATTATTTTTAATGCATGTTTGCATAACATGTATAAATATAAGCTTTAATAATAATAATAATAATAACAGCTATACGACAAGCATTTTATGTTCAGTGCCTTAACAAATGTTAAATGTATATGTTATAGATTCCATCAATAAGTAATTTCATTTGATATTTCAGATTGTGAGGACAAGTTGACAAATTGTGCTTTAGCTGTACAAGCACGACTCTGTCATTACAAGTATTACATACAGAATTGTTGCAACTCTTGTAGGACGTAATCTCATTTATATTCTGCGAAAGACAACAGAGTTGTTCTATTTACGCGATTATCCAAATACGATGTGTATTCATATGTATGTTGAAGATATCGTTGTTTAGATTCGATAATGGTCTTGATATTATGTTAAGCGCTTCTGCAAGGAAAACAACCATGTCAAGAAACACATTTTAATCCACATTTTTCTGACGACCATAACGTAATGGACCATCAAACGAAGTTCACATTGTATGTCACGTTATTTAAAAAAATGTATGGCTGGAAAAACAACTGCGGAAATAGCGATGGCAATACTAGCTACTGTCACTGTAACGACATTTAACAAAGTAATGTTATGGGATATTCCAGATTTAATATTTGTTTCTTTTTTATATAATGTGAAGCGCCTCAAACTCCAATACCTTTGACATAATTTTGAATTGATGTTCAACAAATCAATTTTATTTACACAAACGTATATTATGTTCTTAAAACATTGAATTGAGGTCTATGTAGGTGCTAGTAGCTCAGTGTTTTATTTAAAAGTGATTGTGCGATTAGGCATACTGCATCCAGAATTTTTGATATCTGTACCAAGAAATTGACATGGTAGGGGAGCCCACGATGCTAAATGGGGATTTACTCGAGCGTCGTGGAGACCTATTGGGTTGCAAAGCTTAGATGATAAGAAGAAAAAAATGTTATATGATATATACCTTTTCATCGGTGGGGAAAGCGGCTATAGATGTTTAAATATGTAAAAAAAAATTGTTGCATGGACATACTCGAGCGCGTCAGATATTGATAGCATCAATGTTCTACGTATTTTTAATAATGTACGTATGTTAATCTGATAATTTGCATGATGGGGGTGGTTGAACGTAAGGGTTAAAAAATGAAAAAAAAAAATTTAATCGAGCGCGTCAGGTTTTCTAAGGGGGTGTTAAGTGCACCAAAACAAAAGCTCTCATTCAATAATCTGACGATTTCGATCTGACGCAAACTCGCAGCCATTATTATAATGTGCAAAAAAAATTCGCCATTTTGAAATACTCGAGCGCGTCAGATTAAGATATATATGGTTCAGATTTATATTTTAAACGTACTGTCTCATAATCTGACGATTATCTAGAGGGATTTGCCTGATCTGACAAAAAAAATATTAGAAAAACGGTTCACCCTAAAGGCCATGCCTGCAATACCATTCCTGGGCGCTTAAAATTGTACTTATGAGCTCGCTGAGTTCAAAGAAATAATATTTCTATGCGTTTGAGTTCTCCCAGCTCGAAAGTCTGATAGAAGTTTCATAGAACCCTATTTTTGAAATTTTCAAACCCCAATAACTTTTGAATGGATCAAGCAATTTTCCCGCGGTTGACGGCGATCGACGCATTTTTTAAGCTCTAATTATTTAATTTCATCAAAAACGATAATCCGATATGAAATGTCGAAGTTATGTGATAGAAACACTTTTTTCGGTTTTCTTTCGTTCACGATATCTCTCGAACGAATCAACCGATTTTGACCAGGTTGGTGGCGATCGACGTGGTTTTTCAAGCTTAAAGGTGGATTGTTTGATTGAAGTTGATGGATAAAGCCGTTTAAAAGTTATTGCAAAAAAACACTTTCAAAAAAACAAATTGTTATTTTTTTAGATTTTTCAAAATTTCTCAAAATCTATCGGTCCGAATCGGTTTAAATTCACATGAAATCTAATTTTGAGGGAAACGCGGAGAAGGAAATGTAGGCATCACGCAGCTGCACGCGTTTATCGCACGAACGATTATATATTTTTCAATATTCTTGAATTATTTCATTCAAAATAAAAAAAAAATTAGCTACGCTCGAGAATGTCAAGATGACGTTTTTTTTTTACAACTTTGCTGCCCTCCCCTCTCTTTACGTCACTCTCAAATTGTCAGATTAGTGGAATATACACTTTTTAGGATGTGATTAACTCACACTACCTTAATCTGACGCGCTCGAGAATGTCTGATGATCAATTTTTTTTACTAATCTGATCCTGTATCCTTCACGGGCGGCCTTATATATGGGCCTCATATTTGGTGGAGGTACTTAACCGGGTACAAGGTATCCCCCTATATATTAATCTGCCGCGCTTGAGTAAATCCCGAAATCCCCTCTTGGGCTCCCCTACTAACAGCCTTAATCAAAGTGTTCAGACGGAAATTTTTGTTTAAAACATCTTTCAGCGTTCATGGTGGTTCTGTGTCAGCAAATTTAATGAAATAGTTTATGTAGTAACGACCGCATATGTAGTAGTAGCGCATAGAACCTGACGAAATTGTTTCTATCAAAAATAAAGAAAATGTATACTAATGTTATAAAATGCGATAATTTATCTTTTTACACTAATTTTAATTGTATAAAGATTATGGAAAATAATAAACTGTTTCTTTCTCCTCATATTTTAATATTAAGTGTATTTATACGTAATGATGCCTAATGTACTAAAATAGTTATTTAAGCGACAACGTGTTGTGGACAGGGGCGGATCTACTTAAGGGCTTCTTGGGCTGCAGCCCAGGGACCCGGGGATACAAAGGATTCCCAGTCTTAACTGAAAACAAAAGGCGCTATTTCTAATAAAAAAAAATCTTTTATTAAAAAAATCCAATCATGATGTTGGAATCCCTGAGATCAATCAACTGTTGTGCGATGCGCGAGTATTGAACGGAACGGGGATTCCCCGTCGCTGATTTTCGGTCGGTGTATTTTTCGGTGTGAGCGTTTATTTGGGGGACTACCCTAAATAGCCCAGAGCCCCAAAATTTACGATCCGCCCATGGTTGTGGACATTCGTCAAGCATTTTAATAGTGTTGAATAAGCAAACAATTGTATCTACATAATTCAGAATTACTTAAAAAATTTATATAGATTTTGAGATTTTTATAAATACGCTGTAATTGTAAATATACGTGAATATAAAATGGAAACCAGAATTGTTTTTTATTAATATCCCTTATTCTT
The DNA here is from genome assembly GCF_905147795.1 of Pieris rapae. Taxonomy (NCBI): domain Eukaryota; kingdom Metazoa; phylum Arthropoda; class Insecta; order Lepidoptera; family Pieridae; genus Pieris; species Pieris rapae. The sequence continues at coordinate 1,611,959 of NC_059511.1, read as the reverse complement.
TCGTTGCTTAGCAACGACGGGCAAAGAAGATTATCGTTGCTTCTGTAGAAAATCTTCGTAGATATTATTCATAAATAAAACTTATTACTTTTTATACGCCGAAAGTGGCAATGGGCCACACGCCTTGGATGCATCCAAGTCACATTCCAAGCAAGCCCTCGACTGGAATCCTCAAGGCAAAAGGAAATGTGGCCGCCCAAAACAGACAGGTAATGATCAGTACAGAGGCGAGGGAAGCTGGTATGACGAGAAGTAAAATCAGTTAGACTGGTTTTCTATACTGGATGTCATCTGCCCCACTTGGAGGACATAGGAATTTTAATAGGAATCTTAATATCAGCATAAAGGCAGTCTTTAAACGTGATTTTTGGGATATACAAAATATATTTAGAAATAAAACGAAAAGTAGTTTTTAAAGCTTATTATTTTTGTACATTGTTATACGCGTTATTAGTACGGAAATTATTATAATTATGATGGTACACATTATGGCGTTTTATTTAACTAAAACATAAATACTTAACAGCCAGTAAATAAATGCGCTATACAGAACTATATACACTCAATTAAAATCAATTTTAATCGATCTTGTAATAAGAATCAAGACAAACTATTTATGTGTCAGCTAATTGTGCTAAAATCGTTATAAATAAATAATGAACACACACTTAAAGTAAGAGGAATACTACAATTTTCCTATCCTATTAAAAGCTAGAATTAAAATCTAAATATAATACAAATTTTAATATTATTTATTATTCGAAAATTCAATGATGTTAAATTGGTGCAAATATTCAATTATGTGCATACTATCCTGTGCACACAGGAGATTTATTAATCTCACACACACACTCTCTCTCTCTCTCTCTCTCTTATAGTGTTTATAGCTTGACGAAAGGAGAAGGCTAAGGCTGATTAAGATTGCTTTATAGGTTTTTAATGCGATAAAATCTCAATACTACACGAATTATTTGAGTAAAAATGTAATTATTCAGAAATCTTCGACTTATACACTGGAGATCACATACTATTGCTACGGAAATACAATTCTAGATTATTTATGTCTGATTGTAATTTAATGGAAACCTAATTTCCATTGGATAGTTAAGGCAGTCCGTATACATTTGAAGAAAAAAAGGAATGTGTTATTTTTTGATTAGATAAAAACCTTTTTGGTACACAGAAGTAAATTAAAGATTATCTTGCTCTGTGCAATGACAATTCGAAAATATAAATGTGGGATGCCAGTACGTTTTTACATGAAACCTTATTTTAATTATATAAAAAAATATGGTTAGTTGTCTATGGATTAAAAAAGAATATGTATACGCAGTGCCTCTCACTTATCACTGATAGTCATAACTGTATCACAATACATCTCTGCATACGGCACCTGCGCCTGAAAAGAATATTATCAATTACAAATTTATTTTCGTTTTTTTTTTATTTTAATAATTTAAGTTCATTTATGACAAACAATATTTTTAATCTAATAAAAAGATAATTTTGGGGACGTGAGGGGGCGCATTGCACCCATGGCGTCGTAATAAATTCGACGTAGGAAATTTTATAACCAAGTTAACCTACCTATCGTCCATGACAGGACTTGCAGCAGTTATCTCCGTAATAATGGTAATGACAGAGACGAGCCTGCACCGCCAACATGCAGTTGCTCAGCTTATCTGTACATCCTCCTGAAAGTTTAAAATATTTAGTCAAATATGTCTTTTTTTTTTAATTTTTATTATGTTGCCATCATCGTTGCTGAAAAACTGTATGTAAAAAGAATATAAATTAATGATACAGAAGGATTCAATAATCATACTAACAGTAATGTATCAGATTATGCGAATTCTTTCTCTGTGCAATGAGGATTCCAATATATAAATATTTATGGGTCCAGAAACTTAAACCCAGTGAAAATACGGAATATTGCAATCGTAAATTCGTATATAAAAGTAACATTGAAAGTGGCTCTAACAGTATCAAATTGTTATCTATTTATTTCTTGAGGCCTGTCGCTGACTACTGACAGAGCACTCGACATAGCAATTTCAGGTATTTGAACTATTTCGTGTCGGAGAAATGATAATTGTACTTACCCTTACTGTATGTTCGCTGTTTGACACTCTGAATATTAGGACTCTGGTGCCTAGTCACTCGATTTTGGGAATCTAAAAAATATTAAAAAAACATTAAGCATCCTACTGACGTATTCTTTCGTTATATTTTACTGAGTATTTATTTACAGAAAAGTGTGTTTTGTGCATTTTTATCATAATTTACCCAAGACTCGATCCGTATTGATATATTATACAGTAGTGGGCTGTGGCTTGAAAGAAAGCATTGTTAAGAGGCTATCTCATACCAAATCATCTGTTTGTCGGGATTTATTCTTTGCTTGTATAAGTGTAATTTTTGTGATATTTAGGTATATTCATTTTTATAATAATATAACTTATAAAATTATTGTAAATATCGCATTATGCATGATGTGGTATACTTAAATAAATAAAATAAATAGTATATTTTATTGCAATCTATAAATGAAATAAAATAGGGGTGTAAGGTAAAAATACTTAAACAAATATCGCCGATGGAAGACATTGAAATATGAGACAATGTTCTATCTTTCAGATTTATTTATGCTTTGTGGCTACTATGATAAAGAATCAATGGAAATATTGGAGCAGAATTTGTGATTTAACGTCCTTTGTATTGTAAGTAAAGTCTTGAATTGTGAACATAAAAGGAGTATTAAGAATATACATAGCGCTAAATCATTTGCAACATGAGCACACCCCACATATGTACACACCCTCATTTTCACACCATCACACAACACAGCCAAATTAGGTATTAATTTGATTTAATTTTTTTTTATTTTTGTATTTATTTTTAAACATTTGAACGTTTTTTATGTTCCATTTTTGGCTATATCTTTGTTATATATAATTTAATAATTAAAGATTACAGAAAAGGTAAATTTATATTTTAAAATGTTATCTGTAGACTTACTGGTAGACTTCTACCAGTAAGTACATAAACGAATCAAAATATTGCATACAGTACTATTATATATTAAGATGTATTACGACATCAAGGATTATTAACTGGTGTTGCCTTCTTACCAGTGGTCACAGGGTTAATAACAGCTGGTTTCACAACAGGCCGTGTCGTGCACCGAGGTGGAACGCAAGACTTTCGAGCCAAAGGCCTCAAGCCGGGACACTCGGAGTCTCTGGCTGCACCCTCTGCTCCATCAACACCGCCGCGCGCGCACCAGACAGTACGTGTCTGAATGCCTGCCTCGCATGGACCCGTGCACTAAAACATTTTCCATTTAATTATACCTAGGTATATTAAAAAAAATCATTTTTAAATATTACTATACTAGTATAGTGCTTAACTAATTTATATTTTTTTACAGGTGAAGATATAATAGTCAAAACTTTTTTCTTTGTGTACGTGTGTATGTCACTCAACTTAAACTTTTTTTCTATGCGTTTGGGTGGCGATCTAAATGGTTTAGATTTACAAATCAGCTCAGCAGATGGCTCTGCAGTCGGTATCTAGGTTATTTAACTATACAGAAAATAAACAGCTGGTATTTATATAAAACCTCTGTGCAAGTGTTCGTTAACAAACTTCTAAATGGCTGGACATATTTAGATGAAACTTTTTGTGTGTTCAACTACTTTGAGAATGATTTACATAAATAGATTTTTTGGACATTTGTACAGCATCTCTGCCTGTCGTCGGATTCGCTAGTATTATATAATATTCTGCGACAAATTAATATCTAAGTTTAAATCTGAACTAAAAAATTGCCTCATTACCTCTCCCCAATCACTGAGGTACCACGATGGAGCACAAGTTCCGCCACAAGCCCGCTCAGCATCAGGCTTTGGTGCCCTACAAGATCCATCTCGCAGCCGTCTTCCATTACCACCAATGCATATAACTCCACGAATCTGACGCCCACCACATGAAGCTGAACAGGCTGACCAGTCTCCTGTAATGTTTACCAGCTTAGCAAGAGAACTTACTTCCTTCTATTTGACACTACACATACACAACCAATATCCCAAATTGTTAATTAGTACAATCATACCCGTGAACCATTGCGCGTCGCACTGTTTCCTCGCAGAACAAGATTGGGAAGAATGTGGTGCACGAAGAGCTGAACAACCAGCTGGGTCAGCGCACCGTACTCCTCGAGATTGTACTCCACCCCCAATGCAAGCACCAACGCACTAAAAAACAGAATTGTATTTCAGTCACTTATATGCCTGAGAAATGAATAATAAAAATAGCTTGTATAGACGTGGCATTTAGTCATAGTCATAGTCATAATATCTTTATTCATTTAGGTAAACATGTACACTTATGAACGTCAAGAAAAACAAATTAAATTAATCGTAAATTTACATTTACCACCAGTTCGCAAGTCAAGGGCGTAGAGCGGGTAAGAAGAACTGGCAAGAAACTTTCCGCCACTCTTTTCAATCGCCAAGTTTTTAATACAAATTGTTTGAACTGGAGCAAATCAATCCCAAGGATTAGGATCATTTAGGTATTCGTCACATTTATAAAAGGCTTTATTAATTAATTTACTTTTAACAAGGGCTTTGAATTTATTTAGTGACAGTTCTCTAATTTCGCTTGGGAGTTTGTTGTAAAAACGAATACAATTTCCATATAAGGAGTGGTTTATCTTCTGGAGCCTGGTTGGTCGCACACTCAAATTAGTTCTATTACGCGTATTATACTGGTGAAAGTCACCATTTGTTTTAAAATCGTTTTTTTCATTTACCTCTGACCACTCTGTATAAAGCCATCCACCAGCTGCTGTGAAACTGTACGATGGCCCCAAGGTTGGACTAACTTCGTTTTCAGAAATATTGCTGGCTAGCGAGATAACAGGACCTTCTCTAAACGTGTCCGTATGATCTCTTGTTCTCACTTGGCGCCTGGCATCCAATCTTGGTGTCTTTTGATCTTTACTTTCAGTTGTTCCATCACAATTAGGAATATCGCAAGGTTCACTGCTGGGAGGCATCGGAAGTGGACATTTCTGATCAGATATCTGAAACATTGATTTTCTTTAAAGATTTGAAATGAAGAAGAAAAATTAAAGGTGAGTATTAATAGCTTTAGACTAAAATGAAGTTTTATATCTTAATCTTTTTTTAAGAGTGCCATATTCCTTTAAAGGCTGGCGATCATCATAAGTTGGATATCCTTACCTTGGTAATCCCTCGTGCGTGATCCTGCACACAACCTACAATCCTTGTCCTATGGGCCGGGCCACACACTGGACATGGTCCCCATGCTGCAGCTCTCCAACGAGGAGGACAAGGGTTTCCGCCACATCTCCTGCGGCGGGCAGATGGAGGAGATCCAGTACAATGCGCGGGAGAAACTTCTCTATCTTCTCTGCCAACCACTTCTACACACTTGAATTTACCAATCTGAAGGCCTCCACCACAAGATCTAGAACACTGCGTGTAAGACAATATCTTCCATATGAACTGTCTATTCCCGATGACGTTACTTTCAACATTGATTTGATTCTCTTTTGAGTTATAATCGGGATGTTTCGATAATGTAGGATCGATTTTATCTCTGGTGTGAGATTCGGCGTTATGATGACGATGATGCCTCTGCACTTGATGATGAGGCACACTGACTTCAGTCGGAATTTCGTTGCTTGTTTCGTCAGGTAATGAATCAGTTAAGTATTCGTATTTAATATTAGGATGCGGTTGAGTATATAGAACCTGCAAATTGAATACGACAATAAATTTAATAGACAATGGAAGTATTTTGATTAGATAACATTGCAACTTTGATTGCTACATACCATAATGTCGATGGCTTGATGTATAGGTCCCATTGCAAATATATTGTCGAGTCCCCCAGAACGCGAATATATAAATCGTGCTCCGGCCGCTTCGTAGGTGCCTGGAGCGCTAACAGCAAATTCGCCGTTAACAATGTACGAGCCATTCGAAACTCTCAGAGCTAGAATGAATAAGAAAGTACAGTGTCTTTAACAATGGAACATTACGGTCTAACTTAAGACTAATAAATTATTTAGGTCTAGCCTAATCTACTAAAAAGGAATTTTAACATAAAGAAGTGTCCAATATCACTAATTACAGTCTCTTAAAGAGAAGACACTCTATTTTCTCGCTCGCTGTTTAGCACTTAATACATAGTAACGTGTACTATCACTAATTTACTAGTACAAAAGGTTCTAGGCCCAGGCCAACATAGCCACTAGTCTTGATGGAGGTCGTATGTACCAATGAGCATTGACAATTCCCCTGAGCAATTTGTTTTGGATGTGGATTCTGGCTATTACTGGCTCCTAAGCAATAAGCTAAGTGTGATATCTATATCTATAGATATCTTAAAACTAGGGATGCATCCGATGTCGATAAATCGGCTATACCTACTTTGGGTCTGCCGATATCGTCGATATATTAATTGCTGATACATAAATTTCGCGCTTTAAAAAAGTAATAAATACAGGCATCTTGTTTAATCTAGTCCGTTGCAAACGAGGCTCGGACTGTCTATGGCTGGGGAATCCCCGCGTTTTATATTTATTCCATTTCGCTAGACACTTAAGTTGACTTTTAGCTGCTAGCGCGCGTAGTATTTTATCGATACCAAATTAAATTAGTACAGAATTACAAAAACCTTATCAATATTAATCATGATAATTCGCAGTTATTTATTTTATTTTAATATAATTATTGTTCTTAGTTCTTAATGTAAATAACTAAACCTTAAATCTTAATTAAAGTTTTTTACTTAATTAAAAACCAAACTTGATATATTTTTACCTTAATTTAATTTTAGTTTAAGATAATATACCTATAATATAAAAATATTCCATATTTCTATAAGGTATCGGCATTGTATCGGCAAAAAGGCGTATCGATACATCCCTATCTGAAACTAATGTAAAGCGAACATTAAAAATAAATCACAAAGCAATTGAAAGTATAAAGACGGTTCCGCAAATGTACACACACAAATAGTTTATCTAATTACACGTGGGTATCGAATTACTCATCATAACAAACGTGAAGACGTTACGGTCGTGTTATATTTACGGAACAATTAACAAATTGGCGAAACGATTGCCGACTGAGTCATGCGAATAATTAGCCACCAATTGCTAAGACCGCTATCTCGATTTATCTCGCAATTATTCTAGGCGTAGGCGCCTCAATCGAACAACCGCAATGCATGCGTGCAATTTCAATTAATCGATTCAACATCAATCTTTGCACTACGCACTTCATCGTCCTATTAAAATCTCTCGTGACCCAGTATTCGTGAACTAAATCATTTCAATAAAAATTGAAAGCTATTGCCTAGGCCTGGTTCCGAAAGCTTTATTGCACGGCCTTGGAGACAACATCTGCTCATTATTAACTACGGGCTACTTATGTTTATTGAACTAATATGAACTCAATTAAATCCTTTCTGCTACAGTGCAGCTGACCCATTTATGCCACAATTAAATAACTGTGTAAAAATATGAATTTAATAAATAAATAAAAATTGTATTTACCAATATAATTTTCACTGGAGGCAATTTCTGAGACGTTCAGTCTGCAGGCCCCAGTTGGTACGGTGGTGACGTAGGAGTATCCAAGGGGTAGTCTGGGTCGAGAGAAGAGTCCTGACACCAGGCGTTTGCCACATTGTAGCTCTCGGCTTGCGGTGGAAGATAGCACGCCTTCTCTACCTACAACCTGAAAACATACTATTTTTATTTACCTATTACGAAACGAGCCTAGTGTTGGCCTAGTGGCATTAGCGTGTGACTTTCTTCCCTGGGGTCGTAGGTTCGATCCCCGGCTGTGCACCAATGGATTTTCTATGTGCGCATTTAATATTTGCTCGAACGGTGAAGAAAAACAATCTGAGGCCTAGACCTCAAAAAGGTTGTAGTGCCACTGATTTAGTTTATTTTTATTACAGTATACATAATAAAAAAAATTATAAGGAAAGATTGAAACGGACAAAATTTGTATTTGAATTAGTGTTTGTGTATGTTAGTGTTAAGTGATAAAGTAAGTAAAAAAATAGAACACGGTAATAGTTGTCTCTTAATAGAGATTGTAAGCAATGTTATTGAACACTTTCTTATGTTAAATAATCCTTATTAGTAATTAAGGTTAGACTTAAATTACATATTAGACCTAATTTAAGCTAGATCGTAATTATCCATCATGTCTTAGTAAAGACACATATGTATTAAAAAATACCTAAATTTGTGTGTGCAAATTGAATTAGTCAAAATTCCTCCGTCCGTGGTTTGTCTTGACAAACAAACTTCATCAAAAACAATGTATATTATATTCTTAAGTAGATAAAGAAAATACTTCACACCATATCGCGCCATTAAAACGCATCGAGCCATTTTACGCAATATTAAATCAGTCACGCGTATTCTTAGTTGACTGCGATCTGTGAGGATGGGGATTAACACGTCAACGCATTTCACGGATGTCTTTCGCCCGCGCATATCTCGATGTAACTATAACTTAGCATTTGAGGTTTAAAGATGTTATTTAGTATCAAAAACTATTTTACGATTAAATATTTTACTCTGATTTTGTTTCATTTGGAGTAGATACACTTGGGCCGTGGGTTTCAAGTAGACACCTAGTAATAGTACCGGTGACCCCAAAAGTGGTGCTTTCCTTTATATAGTTAATCGTTAAGCGATTAACTATTGCAATAGAGCCAGGAATATCTGCCAGCGTTAAAGGTACACTACCATAAGAACCAATTTTTTATATATATTATAATATTCTATTGATTTTTCATTTATTTATATCATGATTGTGAATATAGATATACAAATAATAGGAGTCATCATATATGGTATATCTATTGAGGCTTTTAAATTAGTAATAATTAATTTAAAAAGAAGTTTCATTTCTGACATGTGTACTTTGTACGCACGCATTTTTTTTTCAATTCTAATATTGGCTTAGTACTTGTACTGTAAGGTTAGTCTATGTATGTATTTTTTTAACAAATAAATGAAATAATAGAAGGCCGGTTACTTTTACTACCTACTACTTAAAATAAATTCTAAGTACATCTTCAATGTAGAGTTAATACATAGATTTGAATCTACCAAGCGGTTGAACTAGTCTCGATCCGACTACACCCTTCCCATGTTTTAATACAAGCACTTATGATCTATGGCTAATTAAAAATCTCATTCAATTGATATATCATCAAGGAATGCAAAACATTTCTAACGAATGGCTAACGGCTCTTATACATGCTTTAATTGAACTAACATAGAACTCCTATTCCTCTTACTAATTGGAAAAGCCTTATTTATTGTAATATTATGACATTGTGTTTATGTTATTATATTAATGAAAATGAATGTGACATTTGCATGCCCACTTATGTGGCTGATTTTTATTAATAAATCGATCTTAATGTACCACTTGGATTTTTTTATTATTCATTATAAAATTAATCGAATTATTTATGTATGTGGAGAAATCGAGTACTTCCGGCAGGATTTGATTCCTAACAAAACAATTTTAATTTGCCTAGGTTTAAAATATCATTTATTCGCAGAAATCTGTCTTCCCTAGGGGTTAAAGAATTTCAAACACATATTTGAAAAGACTTACAGACGTGGTTGCGAAATGTACGGCAGTTCAATTCAAACGGTAGGTAAATAAAAGACCGATATATCGCAATATTCAGACAGTCAACGAATCTTTGATTCTATATTATTATTTTTTTATCTAAAATACCTGCTTTCTAGCAATAAACTGTTTATGATCTCTCCATAATACTTATAATCTAGTTTTTAAACAGGCTTCCAGCAAAATTCTAATGACGAAACTATGTTGTTGATAAAACGAGATACCACAGTTTATATTATAAAAATATGCGTGATAAAATTGAAACTGTTTTCTTTGCCTACTAGCAATTTTTAGGAATCAAGGTGCGTGTGCGACAATATTGTTTGAATGGAATATTTGTGTAACTATAAATAAAACTTTTTGAAAATCTATCTATTTATTTATTTTTAAGAAATACATTAAAATTATGGTGAACTTAAATTAAAAAATATATAAAAAATTATTATTTTATTTTTATTTAGTTCTTACTTAGTAATTACGTTTATAAAATACTTCGCCTAATGCGGATTATTACCTAAAAGGAGCTAAACAGTTTCTTCCATTCCTAAAAATTTACCTATTACCTGAACATTGGTTTTTACAGACGGAATATAAAATATACTGTTGATTTAAGTTATAATTGTTAATAGTTGATAATTACAACTTGTGATTTCTTTAAAAAAAAGGTATGATCATGTACAAAGGCTTGCCGGAGACAGTGACTATGACTATGACTATGACAGTGCGGTGCCTAGTGGCTTAGCTTCAATGTGCCTGATGGATATGTCAGAAAGCAACATTCTCCTTCGTTACTGCATGTGCTGTGGGGACATACAGCTAGGACTAACCATATGCAAAGGGCACATGTTCTTCGGTGTGTTAATTTACTAAACAAAATAAATAAATATTAAATTAATATAAATAAATATTAAATTAATATTCCTTTTAATAATATTTTTTAATAATTAAATTTTAAGGTTAGTTATTAGATATATTTTTATGTATTATGTTATTTGTTTTGAATTAATAAAATGTACATTGTGTTACCTTAACAAAATACATAAGTTAATGGACCTTTTTCATTGTCCGTTGAGTGAGCTGGGTGACTGGAGTAAGATTATTTGTTAGTTCCGACAGATAGTAAGTAAATTTCTTGTAATTTTTGTAATTTCATATGTTTTATTTTTGTGTTTCGTGTTAGTACACGTCCTCCAGAAATGAAGAGCGCAACTGAAGTTGTCAAAATCCAACACATGTGTTTGTAAGCGGGAACTTAGAGAGAGAGAAATATCAAAATCTTCATTCGTTGATTAATTAAAACCTATTGTGCCTGTAGATAGAATTAAAAGATGCATGTGGCTAGATGCTTACATCATTTCGTAATATTTAATGCGACACTAATGCGTGTAGAACATTAGTGAATAGTAATGTCAGTTTTACGAGCGTGTTACAGATAACGACATCTAAATCTTGTATTGGACGCGGGAGTAATTTTAATCGTTAAGTGTGTGAAGAAACTATAAAATTATTTGTCCCCCAAATCGAGGACACAAGGGCTGTCATGATTTATGTTTCCTTTGTCCTAATCAAATTATATTTTCAAGCCGGAATTATAAAGAACAGCTAGCTTACACTGGAGCCAAATTACACGTGGACATCTATCTATCAAGGAGGGCCTTTCAGCACAAAGACGAGCTGATTCAATGTTACTAGTAATAATTTAAATCTGTAACACTTTGAAAAAGTGAAATTTTTAAAATTAATGTTTTTGGCTGATGCAAAGTGATACCTGCATACACTCAATGCCGCGAGTGCGTTTCCGGCCTTTAAAACATTTGGTTACATCCAGAGGACTGGTTTCCAAGTTATTCTAAACATCACTATAACTTTGGAAAATGAGCAGTGTTGGCTTCACCGTGTGACTCTCTTACCTGAGGTCGTAGGTTCGATCCCCGGCTGTGCACCCATGGAATTTCTTTCTATGTGCGCATTTAACATTTGCTCGAACGGTGAAGGAAAACATCGTGAGGAAACCGACATGTTTTAGACCCAAAAATTCGACGACGTGTGTCAGGCACTGGAGGCTGATCACCTACTTGCCTATTAGATTTAAAAATGATCATGAAACAGATTCTTCAGAAATCTGAGGCCAAGACCTAAAGAGTTTGTAGCGCCACTGATTAATTTTTTTATAACTTTGTAAATATAATATCCAAATAGCCAAAGAAGAAAAGATTAAATTAATTGTCATGTCATATAAAGCGACAACTGCTCAATCCGGTAGCCATACTTTTCTTATAAAGATCAATTGATAACATTTAAGCTCTCTATTAAGCTGGAAACGGGTTCCAAATGGTACAAAGGCATTACATACAATCAGAAGCCATAAAAACCCACTCATTATTTAAAATCGTTTGAGTAGTTAAGCATTTATTTACGGTCGTTGTTTGGTATTATAAAAAGTATTGTGCTTGTAAATAGATGTTTATGATGTCAATTGTATAGCCTACTTGTCTGGATTGCCATTGCTATAGGATGCTTGGATTAACAATAATACCTTCTAGTAAGAGTACAGGATTATATTACGTGAATTTATATAGTAACGTTTAAAAAACTTTAACTATCAGACTCAAACTATAACTAGTATTTATTTATTTAATTATAAGTAATCCAACAGCTTACTTAATACATATTATTATACAAAATACTAATACAATACAGAAAGCCAAAACAGATTACATAGATTAACAAATTATGTTTAGACAAACAGAAAACAAGCAAGCGCATTAAAAGACAAAGATACATTTAAAAAAAAACAAAAGAATAAAATAAAAAAATTGAAATTTGACATTTAAAAGCAACAAATAATACTAAGGGCCTGTTTCACAATGTCCGGATAAGTTCCAAATAAGCTATTTATTACTTATTGGTAGGATAAATAGTATTTTTGCGTTTCACGACTGTCTGATAGCGCTATATGTCATGAAACGCGAAGTATCTTATTCGGAACTTTTATCTTTCGAATAATTTATGTGTTGCATAGCTATTTGGCACTTTATCCATACATTGTGAAACAGGCCCTAAGAATTTAAAACAACTACTTAAAAAAAAACTGCTCCTTAAAAAAGTATGTTCAGTATTGCATTCTTCAGATCGTGCCATCTTCTTTGGTTGGCTATCATCGCCACTTATAGTTTAATTCTGAATGCCGCGCTTTTGAACAATGTCTTTATCCATTCTATGACTCTTCGAACGTCATCTAAGGTCTTCATATAAACTATGGACCTTCCAAGTGAGGCCTCCGAAGATTCGTCATACCCACGGACTACCTAAGGTCTACCAGGGACTACAGGTTATAGGTATATTTGTCTCAACCATAATTATATTCTGTGAAAAAATAATGGTCGTTGATTTCGGTTCCCTTCCACATCGCTGTTTGCTGGTTCTTCCGACATTATGACTGACGACTGTACAGGCTTATTAAGCTCACACTTATTCTATCACCCATCTACTATTCTCTACAAGATACTATATGCATATACGCAGCATTTAGGGGCCCATTTCGTCTGTTGTGTGTATAGACACGGACTAATTAAGCCTAACTCCTTCCAGAAGTTCATAAGTTTCCTAGGCTTTTCGCAGGCTTTACAGATCGACCTAACTGCATTCCAGGACTTCGTGGGTGACTGATTCCTCTGAACAAATAATAAATATATTGCTTTGTCGTATGTTTATCCAGTCATCAAGACTATCGAATAAAATACAATAAAAACCGATCGTTAAAGCAATAAGAAACTATTTACGCCTACCTGTATTATTACCGAACTTCAATTCTTAAGCAAACGAGTTAAACCTAAATATTATAGTATTTTTAATTATTATCAAGCTTTTGTTGGCTCGGTGTGTCAGCCAAACAAAACAAGGACAAAGCTTATAGGGAATGCAATTGCATACATAGAAAATGGGGCCAATGCGTCATCTATCTAAACAAGTAAAAAATCCAGATAGTCCAAACAATAGAACGTTAATGGCACCTATAATTCTCCGTTCCTTTGAAACGTTAAGTTCGTAATTAAGACAATGAATAGCATTTATAAATTACAGCCAAGTTTCATTCATTAACACAACTGGACCATTCGTTGACTTTCCATTATCATACACGATGAGGTTGACAAAGTAGAATTATAAATTTATTTGCTCTGGGATCTCTTGACTCTTATAAGCTGGAATATTAATTAAATTATTACATATGAATTAACAGTAGGTAGTACAGGGATAATGTGAAATTATGAAGGGATAAATCAGTTGTCTCATATTTATTTTTAGTTTGCCACCTGTGAATGAAGTCACACAAATTGTGGTACAATAAATATATACTCTGTGGAATTATATGTCGTTTTAAAATTGTTGATTACTAGTAGTTTATAATAAAGAAAGTGAATCGGATAAGAACATACCAATTTTTAATTTTTACGCACTCGCGTGACGGCATTGAGAGTGCCCATGGGCGGTGGAGATATGTAGGGATAAATCAGTTTGTCTCATATTTATTTTTAGTTTGCCACCAGTGAAAGTCACACAAACTGTGGTGCAATGAATATATCCTCTGTGAAATTTTATGTCGTTTTAAAATGGTTGATTACTAGTAGCTTATAATAGAGAAAGTGAATCGGATAAGAACATACCAATCTTTAACTTTAACGCACTCGCGTGACGGCATTGAATGTCCATGGGCGGTTAACTTACATCAGGATAGCATCCCCGTTCCATAAAAAAAAGTCTATCTCACATACCCGACCCACAGATCCACCTTTCTATCTGTTTTCGATATCAACTGAGCTGTTATGTAAATAGCCAGTGACATCAAACCAGACATTTCTGGAACGTCTCAATCCAAAGTCGTAACACTGATTAAATTTGAATTTGGAATGCAGAATAACACAGTAAATAGCGCTTAACAAGGTCGACTGAACAACTGAATCAGATAAGTATCCTAAATTAGTTAACGATTCAGTAGAAGACAAAGGTATTCAGGAGCGTTACAATAACATGTATGTCAGTGTGTACGTTCTCAAGTAGGTCGCATCTTATTTATCATGCAACAATAATAGTCATTGAATATTGTTAAATATGCAGTGTATTATAATACGAATAATGTTATGAAGTAATAGTGTCGTTTAACTATGCATCTTGAACGTTTATTTCTTTAGAAATTGTATTGTATTTATTATGCGTATATAACTGTTAATAAATATATGTCGGAACAATGGCAGTGCGCTAAAACATCATTGCTCCATTAATAATAAATATTATGATACTACAGACTATCAAATAGTCTGTTAACTTGAAGATTAATATTTGCGAATCAAATAAACTTCAGAACAGTTTTGAACTAATTTTTGATCTTATTAAATTATATTGAAAATCGCAGCTCAGCTTTTACTAGTGTTCTCTATATTATAATGATCTAGATTTGTATTTTTTTCCTGCTGGTTTTCGAGAACCGAATGTAAAACCTCTATTTGAAATATCATTATTAGTACCCTTAGAACAATACAAAACTCGTTACTATTTCTTTTTCGTAACGAACATAATTTATATTAAAGAAAAAAACAATTAAACTAAAGATATAGTCAAAGATGAAAAAATAATAATGACACAATACTTACAAACAAAGAAAAAAAATCAATGCATTAACTAAGTGATGCCTTATTCGGCTGTGTTGTGTGATGGTGTAAAAGTGAGAGTATTTAATACTCCTTTTATATTCCGCGATAGCTTAAATTTTGTTCGTTGAGTTTTGTGCATAGTTGGTTAAGGTGTAATATGTGAAACTTTCCGCATGATCCTTTTTTAAAAACTTGTTTTTTTTTTTAATTTATGGCAATAGTTTTAAGTTTATGCCAATTTGAAGTAAAATGTAGGGAAACTATACGTGAGAAAAAATAAAAAAACACATTAAAATGAAACAAAGGGATAAACTAGATAAAACATAATAATTACATAAAAATTAAATCTTAATATTATTACGGATTATGAAAGATATTTTTAATACAATAAAGGATAAATAGTCAGGAGTTTTTAATGGGAAACGGAACATGTAATTATAAAAAAATCAGAAGGGAGGTGCGGTCTAAAAACATGTTTCAACAATTTGAATTTTATTACCATAGACAAATATTAAAGAATAAATCTTTTTGGAATTTACTACTCGGTAAATATAGCCGCTATGTATAATCAAAAGTTTGCAGTGACCATACGTGCGGCCGCTTAATGTAAATATGTGGCGCCAACATTCTTGAACATAGCAAATACCACTTATTCCTCGTAAAATAATACACATGTAACTGAACGATGACGGCTCACTTTTGATGATTTCCTGGTACTAAAAGTAAACTAACAATTTCAATGTCAAACTTTACAACCTTTTGTGTATTAATTTCTGTTGATTCTAACAATAATTTTAGGTCGAACACATTTCTGGGCCTCTCATTTTCTTTGAATCATAAATAAGATATTAGGCATATTCCATGCAAATTCTGTGTCTGTACTCATGTACATAAATGTATATACATATATAGATATACATTGATGTACTTACATTTTTGTGGCCATTAATTTGTTTAGTTTAAGTTGCGTTCCCCATACTTTCATAAAAGAACAACAAAAACCTTATGTATGTATTTAAGTTAAAGAAACTTCTATAATAACTTATTAATATTTCGAATCGAATCACGGTTTTACTTTAAAACAGCTCCAATTTTCTTGTTCTTTACGACTTGTACAATGTATCTATATGAGGTAAAAGAGCATGCAGTACCACATTATTACATGGTTGAGTTATATATGTAAAAAAAATGGCAGCTGATGAAAATGGCTACGACAAAATTACTTATACGTATTTGGTATTTGTGATGTGTGTAATGTTTACTTACTGATAAATAAGAAGACACCACGGCCCACATTTTAGTACATCACACTAAGTGTTCTAATTTGTTAAAATATTATATCCGGAATATGAACCTAAAACTCAGATATAATAAAACACATGACAAAATTAAACATGCTATTAGGAACTAATCTGGTGGTTTTGAAGTGTGCAAAGTGTACCTTTGCGACCTTAAAAGGCTCACATTTGCTGAAAGGTGTTTATATTGCTGAAATATTTGTTAACATCAGTTACGAGAGACTGAATGAAAATTTCAAAATTTGATCAGCCTTGATCGTGCATTGGAGAGGTTTATTAGGAATTATTACACCAATCAACACTTGTCGATTTATAACGTGCGCAATCATTTGCCATTACACGACCCAAATACACAAATGTCATACACAAATTTTCTAATCAACACTAGGTGACCACAATGATGTGAAATTGAGCGTCTAGACATTGCTTTAATTTGAAGTGATTTACACTTTGCCCATAACTAGGTATATTGAAGATCAAAGACGCAACGAGGTTAATGTACATACATACAATGAAGTGTAGAATCAAGGTGCTAAATAATCAAGGTCTTGATTTTGATTATAAAATCAACCGTCTTACTGGCGCCGATACTATCACTTGCTGCTGTGAACACATTTGACTTTTAAAGCGTTCGAAATTTAAATTTCCTTAATTTTATGCAAATGCAAAGGCCTCACACGTTGCAAATTATTTTGATACAAAACATTGTCTATGATCAATATATTTTTGTACTCACCATGAGAGCTATCGTAAACACTAGGAAGTTCGCCATTTTCAAAGTTCGTCGACACTGTTTTCAAAACACCTCTTTGCAAGTAAATATACTTTTATTCGAAAAGAACTGTTGCTAAATTAAAATGCTAATAACATCTGTGAAAACTGTATCAGGCTTATTAGTATACAAAATATTATTATATATATGATCTAGTTACATTATTTGTTTTGTATATCTGTCACGGAAAAGTGTGTTATTAAAATAGTAGATATTTTTTTTAATATTTTAATTGTCAAACACAAGTTTTGTCATTTGAAGTTGATATTTTACGACGTCAAGTGCAGATGTCTTGATTAGAGAAGATATTAGTCTTCTCAGTCTCTGTTCCTCCCCAAAGGGATCTGCCTAGTTACTATGGTTTCCTGGTAAGACTTCGAAAAGGAAAAGAAGGCGAAAAAGTATCGGATCGAATGCGAATTAGGTTTTGCATAGCTTAAATAATTTTTCTAGATTGACTGTGTAAAGACAACAAAATTCCTAATACGTAAACATTTGTGAAACTAAAGATTATTTTAAGATAAAAATTTAAGAAATCTATAACTTGCCGATAAAATGTATCGTGTAGAATACTTATCGATAACGTCTTAGTTTACGATTTCTTAATAGCAAAGATAACCTTAATACGTTTTATGACCCAATCACTTGGAATGTGGTCACAATTTTTTTCTAATGTTTGCAAATTTTATGGGAATTCAAATAAACTGATAATTTTAAATATATTCTAAATAATAAATAAATTCTTTATATCAACAGCTTTAAATCGCCTATCAGTATTATTAGGTATACATGACATACCTAATCATTGGCAAATAATTGTCATTTTATAAATCAAATAAGGATGACGCAAGAAAAACTAACACCGTGTAAATGTGAAAGACATTCTGATCCTTCAATCGTAAAAGGACTACTCAATCAATACGAATTAAAATTAAATATAGAAACACTAACATCCATGTTACACGGTTGCCAAACGTAGGTGATCAAACATCAGTTTAAAGATTAGATCAACAAAGAAATTTGAAGGAAAGTATACCAAATATAATAAGATACACTAAGTCAATAGTGAACATATTAGACAAAAAACTAAAGCAATCGAAACATAAACTTTGAAACTAAAATTGATCACATAATACCTAGTGTATTATTAGACTAATGTTATAATCTAATATAATTAGTAAAATTATAGATTATTTTTTAACATTTGGTTACGTACTCAACTTATTTGGTTTTCTATAAATGTAACGATATAAAAATGGCTTATTATTATTATAGCCAACACTGCTCAGTAAAAAAATATTTCTTAACTGTCTACTTAATGTTTATTATTATTATCAATTTTAGTTATTTTTTATGATTATCAAAAGTTTATATCGCGAAATCTAAAAATATGACTTACACATCGACATTGGCTGATAAGAAGGTCTATGCACTTCTGCAGGCTTAGGTAATGTTTGCGAATGTTTGACTCATAAATGCGTAACGATTTCTAATGGAATGTACCTAGTTGAAAATATCTCGCTATAAAATATCCATTGATAGTAAAAGGTACATTTTCTTTGCGAGAAAGTATTTTTAGCGTATATATTTTTTGAAATCGCGTTGTAGGACTCTAAAAACCGTTTAATTTAATAACAACACAATTGAAAAAGGTGCAAAACTATGGAAACTAATTATGGATTTTAATTATACACCACAAAAATATAACTTGAGAAATCTCCGCGTTTTAGGGTTAAAGTACCGCGTTATAGAGGGGATAACTGTATTTCTTTGTTTCCTAGTGTTTACTATATATTTATTATTTAATAAATATAATATTATTAAATATAAAAGGCCGGCAACGCACTCGCGAGCCCTCTAGCATCGAGTGTCCATGGGCGGTATCACTTAACATCAGGTGAGCCTCCTGCCCGTTCTATATAAAAAAAATTATTAACGTCAATAAAAACTCTGAATTTACCTTTAGTGCTAGTTATCAAATCAAACGCGTGGATGAGAGGCGATTCAAATCATAAATATATTGCGACGGTATCGAAGTATGATAAATTCATTTAGAAATGGTAACATTTAAAGTATTAAATGCATTCCATAGATAGTTGTTATTTCTTTTAATCTCATGTGACAACAACAAATGTATACTTATGAACGTCAAAAAGAAATATACATTGAATGCATTGCTAATTTTACATTTACTGCCAGTTCAATCAAGGGCATAGAACGGAAGAGATGAACTGGCAATAAATTATCCGCCACTCTTTTTAATCGCCAAGTTTTTCTCTTAACCATGTTTGTAAGGAGCTGCAACCATTACACCATGTTCCATATGACATTTTGAGAATATTTTCTTTTATTTGTAGGAAAATGTGTGGCGGTACAGCCAATTTTTAGCCCTGAGCCTCAATTTTCTGTAGCAACGAACTACTTCTCAAGCCTCACTAATTATTTATAGTTTAAGAACAATAACCCGTGTCGTCATCTCCGTCAAGTCATGCCGCATCTTTCTATATATAAATCTTCTATGTGTGTATTTCAAATTTACTTTCTAAACAGCTGGTAGAAATTTAAATAATTTTTGTGTAATCAAGTGGATTCAAGAAAGGTTTTACAATAAATGATTTCTCTGACATTGAGTGTCCATGGGCGGCGGTATCACTTAACATCAGGTGAGCCTCCTGCCCGTTTTATCAAAAAAAAAAATTACGTGTTCATGCCAGTTATTTATAAAAACGTATAATAACTTCTTTATGTAGAGAAACATTTTCCAATTTGGCCGATAAAAAACTATGAAATTTTCATTTTAAGTAGATAAAATCTGTAATGGCTCCGTTACAACTGAGGTATTTTAGATATTCGTTATAGATTAAAATTTAAAATAAAGATAATATTTCATACAGATCTTGAATGTATGTTAATACAACATTGTAACGAGTAAACATTGATATAGAGTTACATTTCAGATAGGAGGAACTGCGTATATTTTTTCTATTTGCTGTGAGCTCATTATAATGAAAGCGTCTCCTTGAAAATTTCAACAACAGCTGACAAGTATGTTTCAATTAACTAAATGTATAAATTAATAAATATTTGTATTTATACGCCCGTTTCTCTATAGATAGGTTTTGGTACCACATTAGCCCTATGGAATCGTGCATTCTAAGAAGTTTTTGATTTTGATAGTCATTAAGACTAAATTAAATAATAATAATAGTCTATAATTCCTTTTCTAAGAGTATCTATTTGTCTTTTTTTAACAAATACCTCATCCAAATCCCGCTATTCCTCTCTGTCATGTACATGCTGATTCTTTAATTTGGACTATCCACCTTCTAAGTTGTCTCCCTTTTCTTCTGATCCTCTTACCATGTGCCACGCCCATTTTCACTATTATATTACTTTAACATCTGTTACCTTAGTTATTTTTCTTATAGCTGCATTCTTTATTTTGTATCTTCCTTTTCGATTATTATTAAATAATCGGAAGTAATTATTTTAAACTGAGCAGTGTCGGTCTAGTCAACGTGTGACTGCGTAGTTTTAATCCCCAACTCTGCACCAATGGACTTTCTGTCTAGGTGCGTATTTAACACTAAGTCGTACAGTGTAGAAAAACATCGTAAAGAAACCGGGATATCTTAGACTCAAAAAGACCCCGAAACTGATACAGAAATCTGAGACCTGAAAAGTTGAAGCTCCATTGGGATATATTTATTGTCTTAAACATTTTGTAACTGTCCAAAGCCAGAAGTTATGCATTTTGACATATTTCTATTCCTTTCTTTGTGGTTTCAGTAAATTGTGAAGTATGTTAAGCCCTGATTTCTTAACAAGTTAATTGGCTGGAAATCAAGAATTCAAAATAGTTTTTAATCCATCCTCGTCATGGATTATGGTCTGAGCAAGGTCGGCGTGTTAACGCAAACAATTTTATAACAAAATAAATTTTATATCATCTTCAAATAGATCAGTAAATTGATTTCGGTTTTATTAAGGAACTTGTACTAAAATACTACAGTTTGCGTCATTGGTTTATTTATTTAAATTTTTATCTGTTTCTGCCGTGTGATCTGTCACGAGTAGGTCACTAGTGCTATTACTAATAATAATCATTTTCTGTGTAAAACAGTAAATATTTTTTATATAACGCAATAGGTAGAAAGCTCGCCTGATGTTAAGTGATACCGCCTCCCATGGGCACTTACAAAAACTGAAAAATAAAAACATTAGTGATGAATAATCCAAAAAAATATCTCTGTAGTAATATCTAAAAATACTTCGTTAATATTTTACATGAACATAGGTATAACTTGATTTTTTTGTGATTGTTATTGTGTTGTTACAACATGAATGAACGTCTCAAAATGTCTGAAACATCTTGGCACAATGCCAGACCAATGATTGCTTTGTTCACACATATACTAATTCTTAATGGAAAAGTCTCTAATAGAAAAATATTTATCTTTTAGTAACAGCTTCTATACACAAAGAACGTTTTATTACATGGTTTTAACTAAAATAACCTTATTAAGTTTTTATTTAAAAATGTTAAGGGTTTAATTGGCGTTGCGTAGAGATGTGGCGTCTCTCTGCATCTACTACATTTACCATTGTTAGTATTCAGAGGAGTTCTTTGGTCTAATACAGCAGAGATTCAATATCAGACGTCAAGGCAGACCTCTGTTCCACAACTGAGGTTTATCAAGGCAGTTTCTGCGCACCGCCAGTATGTGAAACCAGTTGCCACTAAAGTATTACAGAACTAATTTGACTTAGAATAGAAAAAAGAGCAATCTTCTGGCAATGTGAGTGTCCATGGGCGGCGGTATCACTTAACATCAGATGTGCCTCCTACCCGTTTGACCCCTATTACATAAAAAAAATGTTTATATACTATGTAATTACTGTACATTTATATAATTTGACGATGCCTTCAATTCAAAATACGACCAGCTATTGTAAAGTATATATAATTACAATTAATTTTCTGTGGCGATAATGATAATTGGCTGTAAAGAAGGCGCTATAAATAAACGAATTTATGTCCTTTAATCCTATTGGAAAGCAAAAGAGGACTTTTACAGATTAATAAATTTAAAGTTGATATATAGAAGCTAAGAGCTCAAAGACTGGCAGCGCACATGCGAGCCTTCTAGCAATGAATATCCATTGGCTATCATATAACATCAGCGAGAGCTTCTCCCCTTTGCCTTTTTTTACATAAAAAAAAATGAATAAAGAACCGTTTGTTGTACAACTAATACCAATTTCGTCATAGTAATAAAATTTAATATCAAAGACAATTTAAGCCATCAACAAACGTAAAACACTTCATAATTAAAATATTGGGAAAATGTATGTAGCTTTTAATGAGCTGTGAAGAACGTCGGTCTTATTACAGCCTCAAATATCAGATAAGGGTATTGTAATTTATATTAGCTCTAAAACTGGGATACACAACAGTTTTATATTGTAACTAACGATATATTATTACGAACGGCTTCATTTGTTAATAAGACAATTGGATTTAATGTAAGAAGTTTTTTTTAATTTAAATTATTGAGTTTAGTAAATTATTCGAATATTGTAAAAAAAATATTTTTAATTACTTTCAAAATATGGTCGAAGGAAACAGTATCGAACTGGCATTTTAGATACCAGTTATAAAATAGTCTCTATCTACCTAGAATATAAAATACTATTTAAAAAAATATATATCTAGTACAGGTTCACTACATACAACACTATATAGATTTACTATATATGGATATTCTCAAAGAAACAACAGTTTAAGGTAAGGTACAAAAGCTTTCACTGACTAAAACGAGTCAAGTTCACGAGAGCTTTTTATTAAAAAAATATTTGTATGTAAAAGATTTTAAACGTCAGTATTTCAATATACTGTAAGCTTGTTAAATTTAAACGTCTAATACATTTTGTATAAATAGATTTTTCTTTAATAGTGTGAAATACAACACTTCGGGAAACTTTTTTATCACGTCGTAGATTTACGATCACACCTTCAAGTGTTTTCGACCACCGCTCGATTTATCCAAGATTTATTACTTACCAGATAATATTTAATTTCATGTTATGACTTAATTGTGGTATTATTTATTGTGATTTTTATAGCGGTTTTATTCAAATTACGTTCGTGTAATTGTTCGTCAATTGGAGCTTATACGTTTATCCGGCGGCACTGGGTGAAGCTTGTTACCCGAGAATTTTTGAAATTACTAACAACCAAGAGCAGTGCATACAAAATATCGTTAAAACTATTTTAAAAAGTAAGTAAAGAGTTTCTTGTTCACTCTTCTCCATATGACATTTTAGATTTGGCACCTAGTCATTATTTTATTAAATTTGTTATTTTAACTTTCAAAAGTGCCTTTTTAAGATGCCTAATTGAAATAAATGAATTTCATTTTTGACAGTGATGGCCTAGTGACTTCTAAATCTCATCCCTGAGGTCTTAGGTTCAAAGCCCGCTATGAACAATGTATCTGTCTATGTGAGTTAAATCGCTCGTACAATGAAGGAGAAAGAGAGGAAACTGGATTGTTAGAGTCAAAAAAGTCAACGGCGTGTGTCTGACACATGATCACGACACAGATACAGACATCTGAGGACCAGACATAGATTGTAGCACTTTTGATTTATTACAAAAAAATTCTTAATTAAGTAGTATTAAAAATTATGCTTACGCTGAGACACAAAAAATACTTTTGTGGTGTTTTCTGCCCGTTCCCTAATATTGCGAGATAACCCATCTTGTTTTTGTTAGGGTCAATGTATTTAATTGTCCTTACTGACGTTCAATCAGCAAGATACATTTCTTTATGTAACTATGGAATTCTAGGCAATCCTAAAGTAATCCTATTATGGCACGTCGCGTAAGACAAGATAAGACATTATATTTTTAAATGATGATCTAATTTATGCCTACAATTTACCTACAATTCATTAAATACTACATAATAAACAGAGATTTAAAAGAAAATCAGCAAGATAAACATTTGGATTTTAAATTAATTTCATAAAAATGTTTATTTTCGTTATAATATTTCTTCACCTTGCAGCCCATGGACACAAATTTTCAGTAAGTGCGTTGCCGGCCTTTATGGGAGGAAAGCTTTCGTTAAAACCTTTATTTTTTATTTAGGTACTAGAAATGTTATGCCGACCTATCATCATTACATTAAGTACCTACCTAATTGTAGTAAAAAGACATCACTCCTGATTTTTAGGGAGTGGCAAAACCAGACATTTGTACAGTAATTAATACATAATACGCACGCAGGTATTTAGGTATTATTTATGTATTTATGTAAAAAAACTTATGTAGAAAATTAAACAACGGAAAGTTGCGTACTTGGGCCACGCGTTGCACAATGACCACTACTTCCTTCAATTTTATTTTAATGAGTAAAATTATAATGGGAAAAATCCAGGGTAAACGGTAGAAGGAATCCAGGGTAGAAGGAAGAAATCATGGTTCGCAAGGTAAGGGGGTGGACGGGTATTGCAAATGAAGAAGAGTTGCTACATCTAGCATAGGAAAGACGCTGCAAAAGACTTGACGGCCAACCTCCAGTAATGGAGAGGCACTAGAAGCAGAAGAAGTAATTTCCAAACAATTTAATGATTATTTATAAGAAGCTAAGGAAGAACTATTTATATAAATTATTGGTAGCACTTTAATCTAAATTTGCCGCAAATTTACATACGGAGATAAAAATTCGGGCCCTTTGTTAATTTAGGGTAAGCAAACAGTTTTCATAGGGCACCGAGGACACATAAAGTACACACTAGCAATATTTATATTTTGTAATTGGGCCAACGTATCTTCAAAATAGCATCAATCAAAAGATAAAATATCGATGTGATATGGATATTGTCTGATATCTGTTACAGAATTTAATTAGCGTTAGACAGAAAAAAAAAATATTATTACAATAAATTTAAAGTAATTCTTAATTTACTAATTCTCAACGGACGGACAACAAACGGACGAGAAGAACCCACAATAAACTTTCAAATCTCCAAGATTTTTGTTTTACAGCCTCCATTATAGCATACAAAATGTATCAAATGAAATAAAAAAAATATTTTAATATTTAAATATGCATATATTTTTGGAAACGTAGGCCCTCAGTAGTAAATAAATAGTAGAGTTAACAGTTTATAATTAACCTAATTCCTCTTACGTGCTTTTGATAATCTGTGGTACTTAAACCATAGTGTCATAAAACAATTCGGAAATAGTATCTATGATTATTTTCAAACAGACTGAACCCCGTGTTAGCGTCCGAAATTAGTATATTTTAATTGGTAACCGACAGGCATTAACTATATACTTTATTATCAATCTAGGTGGTCTAAAACGGCTTTAATCAGACATTAAATCGTCTCTAATGACAAGTATGACAGGCGGCGACATCAATCGGAATGTAACAAGATATTATGATAACTGCACTGTGATTATTGTCGAAGTAAATCAAAGTAAACATATTAAATTGCTTTTATGTATCCCTGGTAACTAAGGATCTACTTTGACTTCCGTATGACAAAAATACGTTTTTGATATATAATATATAAGTACGTACTGTCTTATCTTTTAAGCACAGACGAAAAGCATCCTCGTAGTTATATGGGACTTACGCACCGTCTGGGACTTAGCATTACTGACTTATAGCTACTAACATCTCGAATACATGCTGCCTATGCTGGGATAGAGGAATTTTGGTAAAAAATTTACATTACGTACGTATAATTGTGTAATTGATAAATATGTTTGAGATTTTTGGAAAACAAAATTGGATTTACATTACTGTTTCCAGTCTACATTCACATTAATCATATATCATAGGAAAACTATCTAATACAGAGAAAGATGGCGGCCCTAATTGTATAAATGATATATTCCATTGCGTTTGTTTGAAAGTATACATTAACAATGAAGACGTTCAAACACCCCTTATGCTCTCAATTACATCTGAAACTAATATCAGTGCAAATAATTTGCCGTTGCAACATCAACGTTGTATATTCTGTACTGGCCCTTTTCTAAGCATAAGTACTCGTGTAACCTACTTACCAGATGTGGGCTGATAACAAATTAAGCAGATAAACTGATAAGACTGATGACATTGGGTCCCAACTGACCTTGCTGCTAATTTTCACTTTTAAACGTATATTTAGATGTTTCTTTTTAGTTGATGGCAGAACTTTTGACGTCGTTTGGTAATTTTTGTTATTATAATATACGTTTACTCATGGTATGCATAACAGTATTGTTTAGGAGCGTGACCAATGCATGAAAAATAAAGTTACTTTTTAAAACATGTGTGCGAAAGAAATGAAATAAAATTATAGCAGATTATAACAAATTACACAATAAAAGCAGCTGTATGCTTCAGCAAAATTGATTTATAGAATAAACTCTATTAGCTAATGTACGAAATGTTTTCTACCAATATATCTTATAAGATGACGCATAACGTATACCATAAATTTACGTTTTTATCTTACGTATACAATTCATTGTCATGTAAGAAGTTAATAGGCTAATCCAGTCATAACACTAGCCGTTTTTACGTCATATTCCACGCTCAACTTGTGTTTGACAAGGCGATAATTGGTCAAGTTTATAGCGTGGCGAATGGGCGTAAATTTTATCGACTTCAATTAACAAATATTTTAGTAACAAATTAAAACTCGAAACTAGTTGAATATAACATTACAATTTCCACAGATAATATTACGTAACACTTCACTTATGTCCGTTAAATGTAAATTAAAACGTCAGAAATGACAGTTCCGCATTTTCGCGGCGATTTTCCGGAGCGCGCGGAAAGTGATACGGTGGCGGCGCGGCGCGGGTTCGTTATGGACTGTGCCACAACCACGCGCCCAACTACCTTACGATTTACGAACGTGACGCACTAATAACATGCCTCTCCATGGGATAGGTCACATGGTCGATTTTGATATTCCCATCGGTCAGACAGATGGCCTTTTTTATGTTTATCTAATATAATTAATGTGGCTGGTTACTTAACTTATATTTAATTAATAAACAGCAATTTATATGAAACTTTGACTAACCATATTATCACTTCGTAAGCTACATGTTATAGATTTTATCATAATTATGTAAATATATACATTTATATTATCTTTCTTTCCACTTTTCATATATTCGAGAATAAAATTCAAATACGTATTAATTGGCTCATTCAACGATTGTCAGTTGTTTTTCCTTGATATGAAATACCATAATTGCACTCGATAATATTTTCAGTATTGAAAAATAATTGACCTATTTTTTTAATAACATTGGAGTGTACTACACATTTTGTAATATAATCTTTGTAAAAAACAGAGCTTTAAAATACATTTTAATCACAGGCTTTATGTTTTTACTATTTAAAGACGTTAAAAAAGAGAAATGGACGGTCTTAATGACGAAAGAAGTAATAGAAGTATGTAAGGAAAAAAAAAATATTATCTATGGTGGAGGTGTGCCTAACAGCAATGTTGTGACAGGGCCGTGGCCCTTATTGTAATAAATTATAACGTGTCACGTGTAAAATATTACAATACGTAATGCAATAAAAATTTAGTTTGAGTCTCAGTTTGAAGCACTAACAAGAAGCGAATGGAGGAAGAAAGCCATGGAAAGAAAGGTTTGGAAAAAGTTGGAGGTCACCTTCACCCATGAAGGGGTTTTGCTCATTGGTAACGGAAGTTAGAACACATACCGAAAAAAATAAGCGGGTTTAATAATTATGATTATTTATATCAAATTATAGTAAGGAGTAAAATGAGTCGCCTCGAATTCTTAAACCAAATGCAGTTATTTAAAAAAAATACATTAAGGTTGAGATCTTAACGCTTTATTCAAATAATTCATGACAGTTATGTGCCTCAGTTAAAAAGGGTTGCGAAACCCCATGTCCGTAAGTGAAATCCCATGTTGTTCCTGCCGGTCCACAATTGTTAGTTAAACTATATTTATTTACTACTGGGATTACCACAAAAGAACTTCTCTTTAGATATTTATTTAAAACATATATTATGACACTAGAGTTGAAATTAAATAGATTTTATTTATAATAAATAGTATCTTCAGTCCTCATCCTTGAGGTCGTAAGTTCGATTGACTTTCTATGTGTGCATTAAACATTCGGACGGAACGGTTTCCTCTCGATGTTTTCCTGCTTTTTTTAGAAGTCAACGACGTGTATCAGGAACAGGAGGCTGATCACCTACTTCCCTATTAAAGTGACAAATGATCATGAAACAGATATAGCAATCTGAGACCTAGAACTAAAAAAGATATGGCGCCTTTGATTTATTTTAGATATATATATGACGTTTGTTCATCATAATATCGCGTGAATGAGCATGATGCTATATCATTTATTATGACATAGTATCTTCTTATAGATCAGATGCGGCGTTCCACAACTCCCTTGTGACATCAAAGCCTTAATTAAGGAATTAGACGTCCATTTCACTGATAATTTTTACTCGAAATCTTTTGAACATTTCAAGCTGAGGCAATTGTATACTAATTGCACTGCACCATAAAGAAGCTAGACTAAAATGTCTTGTCTTTTGTGTTAAAACAATGCTTAGCTTAGTAAAGGAACCTAATAATAAGTAATAATTGCCCTATTGCATTTTTAAAAGGCAGCGTTGTTACTATTAAAAGAAAGATAATAATCTTTTCCTATAAACTTTATAGATATCAACACTACAACAACAATACTGTCGACAAAATATACTATGCCACTTATGCAAAATATGATACATACACAAACCGATAACTCAAAAAGCTTAAGTTATTTGTTTCATTTAAATATCTTACATTTACTTTAAAAATTTAGATAACATATTAAAATGCCTTTAATAAATTCCTATTTTACCTGAAACGGAACTAAAAATTCATTGATTTGACCCTACGCCAGAGACCAGTCAATTGGTATAATTAAGATAAAATCTGTTATTATCAAATTATTTCGTAATCAAATGCTAAGCATAACCACAGACATTGGTTTTCGCCACCGTTACGCATAAATTATAGACTAATAAATAAGATCTACGATTACAAAAACTAATAGAGTGGAAATGAAAAAAGAATTAAAATGGCCAAGCGTGATTCAAATTGCAAAGGTTCCATAGATGAAAATGTCTTTTTGAATACGGAAACTGTCATTTAAGCCTATGGCGTATCTTAACAGCATGTTAAATGTACGTTTATATTGTAAGATATTGTTTATACCCTTTTGATGTAATGGCTGCATGAAATACCTTGAAAAGTTTTGAAAACGTTTATTAAATATTTATGTAGATTGAATTTTCTAAAGATTTTTTAGTGAAAGAAGACAACATTTCATCGTGGTGTCATTGTACGTCTTCCTGGCAAATATACTTTTATAATAATATACATAGTAATGACCTGTAAGGTTAGCTATGTTGGTTGAATTTTTTAAAACAGATTTAAAAAAAAGTAAATGCAAACAATATTATATTTGTTTAAGATCGATCTCTAATTGTTATTTTCGAACATTCTCTACACGTGTAAGCAACTTTTATAAATAAGACATTGAAAAGCAATTATCATAATTGATTAATCAGTTATCCACGATCCACTTCATCAAGATGATCGTTACACGTGACGTCACATTTCTATCGTAAATCGTGATACAATGTTTATTTTTAAAACATTCAAAAATAGCTCTAAACACGTTCATAATGTAAGCTAAATTTGCCTGTAATCGGCTCAGTTTCACGTGCATTTGTGTCAAGTTGGATTTATACATTCACGTCATAATATTGAAATTAAACGCATAGGCGTTAAAGATAGTAACCCGATAAGAGCGGTGGCGATTTATTTAATAGAATTAAGAGTTTTGATTAAGAATCAAACCCGTAACAATACAACGTGATTTACATATAGATAATACATAAATAAGCTATCTAAATAAGATGATACAAAAGTACGTTTGTTTAATTTCTTATACATTTATGTTTATTTTAAATTTTACCCATGTAACCGGAACAATTTAATATTTAATTTATTATTAATTAATAATACTTTAGTTCAAAAAGATATTTTTTTATAGAATTTGTTAAAAACTACCTTCTTCTGCTCTATTGTTAAATAAGTCTTGCATGCGAGTTGTACAACTTAATACACACCAATTATTATATGACAATAGACAAGATATTAGGTTGTATAATCTTTACACATCAACACTGTGTAAAAATAATGAAATGTCACTCTTATTTTTGTAACAGGTAACAGGTATTTGTTTTATTGTGAGAGAAATGTTGCTGCTGTAAAATTGTGTCCCAATACTTATGTAAGTTATTAATAAAAACTCATATCACAAAAAAATTAAATATATATTTAAAATTTGAATCAAGAATTCCTCCTTCATTTTCAATGTAGCTAGTTCTTTCCATCACCCAGGAATAAGCTATTACAAAAAAACAACATTTATCTAAGGCAATCGCTCAGCTCGTGTTCATCCCAATTCAGCTGCGGGTAAATGCACGATAAAGCTTTTCAGATAACTGTGAATTGATGGACAGGTGTAATTAGCAACTCGGAGTACTACCGGCAAATCGACGCTCAATGATAACGTGTCTAATGCAAAGTATCACGCTGCCCTTCTAGATATTCTGTGATATGTTAATGCGATGATAGCGGAATCTATTTACAGATTAAACACTGTATTTATTGTTTTATGAGTTTTAAATGTTATTAAGGGCAGTGTTGGCAGTGGTTTCAGCGTGTGACTCTGATCCCTGGGATCGTTGCTTCATCACCGGGTGTGCACCAATGGACTTTCTTTCCATTTTCGCATTTAACAATTACTCGAATAGCGTAGGATAACATCGTTAGAAAACCGGCTTGTTTTAGACCCAACACGTTGATGGCGTGTTTCAGGCATATAAGGTTTAGGTGCTTGCCTGACAACTGTCCATGAAACTGATATATAAATCATAGACTCAGACTTAGAAAGTTTATAGAGTCCCTGATGATTTTCTGTTTAATCTTGGTCCAATATTCTTAACGCAAAAACTGCTGTTTAATTTTTTCTTCCCCTATAAGTGGATAAGTTTATTTACATCACTGAGAGGAAGATATTTTTATGAATTTCATAATTAGCTGAAACTAGAATAAGCCGGACCCATAAATAAAGAAGCAAAATACCATGACAAAAATGATTCAAAACTCGAGAGTCAAGTTTAACCGATTTATATTTACATTAAGTAGCTTCATTTTCCCTAATTTGTTTTTACTCAGCCCACCTTTTTAGTAGCTACATACCAATATATTATTCCATGCTCGAAAGATTCGCTTTTCCGGAATAAAACCTAAATTAAAAACTACTACATTTTTTTAGTCCAGTCAAATTTTGCACTAAGCACCATATTTTGCGATTCATTAAAAAATAATTAGAGTTTAATTACAAACACCATGACATGAGAATTTTGTATATTCGATTCGGTAATGGAATGTTAAGTTACGTCAATAAACAAACATCAGCGATTGTGAACGAGGACGCGAGAGTTGACTTAAATATTAGACAAAGTGCACACAAACGCTGGAATTCGCGAATATTTCATACATTATGCAATTGTTCTAAGATAAAAAAGTTTACACAGCACATTCTTAGTTCGTAATTAACGTCACGAGATTGTAATAAATTGCTAGTCGGCGTCTTCACGACGGTCTCAGTGAAAAATATTTACATAATTTTTGAGTTATCGGATTCTGTGAGTTTTGTTTAGATTACGTTTTGAGCAATGTGCTGGCGCCAACTTACTTCAGTCCCTTTCTGATAAAAATCCTTTAATGTAAATAAACATCTGCTACATTGTTACCAAATTTAGCGAACTAACCTACTTTCAGTTATTCGAAGATGCGTCATTATTTCTCCCTCCAATATGCCCATTCTTAAAATCACGCACGACTTTGGAGAAATGTTATTTTTGCCGACATCCAAACTGACTGTTTTAAAGCCATCTTTCGAGAGAGGCTCCCTTGATACATCGTGTTAGAAATATCACCAATCTTAAAAACATGTCCATACTTTAATATGTTTTTATAATATGATACCCTTATTAAAACTATATATAGATATAGTCTGAAATACATAAGTCATTATTATATAACATTTTTTTTATAGAACAGGGGGAAAAC
The DNA here is from genome assembly GCF_905147795.1 of Pieris rapae. Taxonomy (NCBI): domain Eukaryota; kingdom Metazoa; phylum Arthropoda; class Insecta; order Lepidoptera; family Pieridae; genus Pieris; species Pieris rapae. The sequence goes on along the minus strand of NC_059511.1, from coordinate 1,579,314 downwards.
GGGCAGGAGGCTCAGTGATACCGCCGCCCATGGGCACTCTCAATGCTCGCGAGTGCGTTGCCGGCTTTTTAAGAATTTGTATGTTCTTTTCTTGAAGATGATTTTTATTGGAACAGTTCACTCTGTGACTCACAAATCCTCGTCTTTCAAACCTTATATCTTTCTAATACTTCTTGAGCAACTACGAAATAATGAAACATGTGTTATATCACATTCTGATTGCTCAGATTTCTTATTTTCTTATATGCAATAAAAATATTAAATTAATAGTTAGATGGCAGTATCAGATGAGCCTCCTGCCCGTTTGCCCCCTGTTCTATTTATAAACATATTTAGTGCATATAATAATAGGTACAAAAACAATAACTACATTATATTACGCTCAGTGGGCGATAGCTGTAAAAGTTGAAAGAAACATGACAAGGTTTCCCATAATAGTATGTTGTGGGCAATAAAGTTTACTTTTCCCAAAAAGGCACAACAAAGCCTTGGTTAGCTTGATCATAAATCATTTGCCATATGTAACGAAATTCGGCTATTTAAATTGTGGCCGGTTTTCCTGGTCTTTTGATGTGGAATTTTAAAATTGTTCTATACTTTATGGTATAGTTAAAGACTACTAAAACTATTGAGCACTTGTATTTTTATTCTAATTTAATCTTGGCAACAACATTTAAAAAGAAAAATTAAAGTATACATATTTTTGTATTTATATCTATTTTTGTCGTGAACGACAATAGAGTCCATTAGAAGTGTGATGGGCATTGAACCCATGACCTTGCTTTGAAAATAGCTTAATGAATCTGTCGAAAATATGCGAAAACATATTTGTATAAGTCTTATCGGAACTCATGAACGTTCTCAAGGAAAACTACGATAAAAAATTCTTAACATAGATTTCACAGATGTGTTTTTGTTGAATTAACCAATCCAGAGCTTATTCAAAGGTAAGCTGAGAAAGTTAAAAAAGTGTAGTTAGGTACCTATCATACCTACTTTTCGAATGTAAGCATATTTAAATATGTAATAATTTTTCAATTTTTTTTAGAAAATGTAATATTTTTTGTTCATAAATTCAAGTTATGTCTATGTAATTATCTGGAATCCAATCCAAGTTAAATTATTATGATGTTCATGAATGTATAGCTGACTCATCACAAATACAGGGTGTATATGAATTACACAAAGTGACATTAAATAAGAAAAATAAAACCGTTACTATTTAAAATAAAAATAAAATCAAACCCAGAAACTAGATTTAATTAATTTTATTAAATCATTTGGTGGGAGGTAAGATACTGGGTTTAGTAGAACCATGACAGAAAAATACTATATATTTAGAAAAAAAATCGACATAGCAAGCAATTCAATAAGATTAGAATTTCATAGGATCATTAAAAGTTAATTTAGTTTAAACGATAAATGGATCACGCGGTATTCTGATAATCTACTTAGTGGCTTCATGTATCCATTTTCCATGGGAGGATTTATTCTTGCCCCAAAATAGATAAACATTCATGAAATAGGTTAAACGCAGAGGTGACATTCGAGCCACGGCTTATTAATACGGCTAGATTGTTTTAATGACATTCAAAAGAACAGCACTGCATAATAAATACAAATATATGCAGTGATCATATACTGGTACATGATCATTGAGATTTTTACCTCAGGAATAATTTTTTTTCTACTATTTCTTTTGATAAATATTCTATTTGAACTAGAATATATGTTCCTATGAAGGAATATAATCGTTCTTATGCTTCTGTTAACAAAAAAATGACGTAAGCGCATTCATCAGCCTATAATCTTCCAAATAGCTATTACTAATCTGGTCTAATAATTTATTTAATAATCAATAGGAATGTTAAGTAATACCGTGTGTTCATGATTCAAATGATTATATTCGGTCAATGCGCAAGTCGGCGCCAATGTGGGATCATACACCAATAGGAAATCTATATCGTCACGGTTCAGATGAAACAGAACTGGGATCCTTACATCATCACCCATTTGTCACTATGGCAACATGTCGTAATAAATATGTGTTGGTATCTTTCGTAAATAAATCATACATGTTATTAAATAAAAAAATAAATCAGTAACACTACATTTTTTTTAGATTCCGATATCTGTATCCGTTTCACGATTTTAAGCATTGTGAGTGACTTTGTTTATAAAATTACTTTCATAAAATAATAAAGCAGCTAATGTGTAACTCGACATTGTTTTATACAGTATTAGTTTTATATAGAATATATATCGTCATATAAACATATAAACATGAAATACATTAAATTATGTACGAATGTGCGCAGGATTCTTAAAACAATACAGTCATCTTTAGGAATGTCGCTGGTAATTAATTTTGGCAAGTGTCTACATACTGTGTACATACTCCAATACACGTTTTAACAGTTAATGAACGTGGAATATACGAAGCGAAAATATTAATAGGTTAATAAATAATAAAAAGAAGTTTAACCTGAATCGACGGAGTGACAAATGACGATCCGAAATTGGACATCAAAAATGTGTTTTATCTCATTATGTGAAGGTTAATATGCCTACAGAAATGTGAGCCTCCGCGTAATATGAACAAAATATTAAATTATTTATCTTTATATCATACATATATCATATATTAATGAGCGAGTTTTCGGAACATCATAGTTTCATTTTAACATGAAATAGTATTATTATTACGTATTTGTGATTCAAGTTATAAAGTTGAATGATTTTATGAAGTCATTGTCGTCTTTGTTGATGAATAAAGTACTCGGTAATTCGGTATAAACTCTCTTTTCTTCACAGCGTATACACAATATGACAAAAAGAGAGAAAATAGTAATTTAGATTTAGCGGTGTAATGAGAATGTATTTTTAAATGCACGTTCATATTTTTTAAGTTGCATCTAAAATTGGCATTGTGAAAAATTGAGTTATGCAAACAGCCTGTCAAATCATGCGTGACACATTTTTAAAGGAATTTTCATGTCAACAGTGACATCTGTCACAAAAGTCTCTGCATTTGTATAATTGGCGCGTTATCAGACGCCACTTATCTTATCAAAGACAATTCTACTTTCGGTACTTACCTTGTAGTCAAAATTAAATCGTTTTATTTTAAAGTTGATTTGTCTTTTATCTTGTGATTATTTACCTCGTGCTATTTAAGTATAACAAGCAATAATCTATTAGAATCCACAATCTAAGTTTTTTTTATAAGTTGTTATAATTAATCATTCAGACATAGTAGCTTTTGGAATTTACTATGAACCTATTTTCATAATGTGTAATTTATAGCCCAAATAAAAACCAATATTGAACTAATGATTAGTAATAGCCAGCCAATTGTTTAGAGAAACATGATTAATGTAAAGAAATATATTTCCACCGTTGTAAGGTTATAATTTTGTTTGTAAAAGTAATACGCACAGACTATAATTTAATGCAAGATTGACGATTTGATTGATAATTTGTCATTCGCGTTTGTAATCTGTTGCAGTAATCACAAATTATAACCTACAGAAATAAAGTACAGCTTATCAAAAGTGAAAAGGTTGATCTAATTTATGGAATAATTTTAAATTGAAGTTAAATTTGTAATCAATGATTGGATACTGAATCAAATTTAGTTTTATTTGAAGGCTATCGTTTTCAAACTAGTGAAACCAATGTTTTGTTTTTCTAAAATAATAATAAAATCGAACAAATAACCTACGATTTAATATACAAATATTCTGTGTAATTCAAATCGTGAGTTAAAAAAGAGTTTCAAAGTCAAGAGGTATAATATTTACCGTTATTTTCAGTCTGTGGTTGATGCGTCACGGATGACTTTGAATTTGGAACACGAAAAATGAAAGCAAACAAATTGAAAAAGGTTTCACATAATTCAGAAACAGTCGACATTCTACAAATAAATAAAATGTTTGTGAACAAAGAACGGGTTGAGTGGAGTTCGTGAAAATGTTAAATTATTGTCAGCTTCCACACGTCAGTTATTTTCAGCAAATTTTGAGGATATCGGAGAATTATTGGGGTTTTACTTGTAAATAAAATTTTGTGTGTACAATTCCGTATTCCAACGATGTAAATATTACTATATTAACTATATATGTTCCAAATGTAATATTTACGCTCCATTTATATGTATATGTAATACATGTAATAATGTATATATATATAAATATTATAATATTCTTTTAATATATATACATATATTTAAAGAAATTTAATACAAGCTACCTATTGAAGTACGATTTGCGAACCAATTGGACTTAGGATCCTTCAAGAAAAGTGCGTACCAATACTTAAAAGGCCGGATTCGCCCTAGACCTCTGGTATTGAGAGTGGGGGGGGGGGGGGGGTATTACTTAACATCAGATGAGCCCTACTGCCCGTTAGCCCCCTGCTCCATAAAATAGGGCCATTGGTACACAACAGTTTATATCTATTATTTACTTTATTAAATTTGATATACGAAATATGACAAGAAAATATTTGATTTCGGGTTTTCGATAAAGTCAACACACTTACGCCCTCCTAATGTTTCCACATAGAGCAACTATTTGTGTACATACCTCTTGTCAGAAGGTTTTTAAATGATTTTCGTAGCTAATTTTTTAGCTTTATTTTTTTCATTAGAATAATAATTACGCCTCATTTACTCATTGAAACATTCATCCGGTATTACAAAACATACGCTCTCTCTTCAGACGATAGCAATCTATTCGGTTTCGGTCTAGCGCCTCTTATGGCAGTGTATAGTTTTGAAGACGATGAGTCTTTCATTTGATCGATCTTTTAAAATATTCTTACTATGCAACAATATTTTAATATTTCAGTCTTTAAGTTGGCCCCTGGTGTATAGTACCGGTGACCCCATAGCTGGTGGTTTTGACGCACAACAATACAGCGTGGAAATCCTCCCAGTGTTACAGGTACACTGCCACTGGGATAAAATTTTTAATATGAATTTACTGAAAAGTCGAAATCGTTTATATCATATAGGTATGAATGTACACATAAAACGTCAAAAAAAGAAACACACATTAAATTCTTGAAGGAACAACACGCAAATCATATTCGAAATAACTAACATCACCGTATACACGAATTCAAGTCCGACCATTCACCACAAATCCACGAATACGAGGCATGGCCAACCATCAGGCCCCTTGCCATATTTTAGGGAGAGAGACAACCCGACGCATGGACACCGGACTGTATATTATTTGATCATTAACTTTTATGTACAAATTATTTTCAATCACCGTTAACATGTCAATTTTATTTTACCTTAATATATATTTTTATTGTGTATAGTGAAGTGTTTTCTTCTTTATTTTTGAAGTATGTACAGTGTACATGAATCTAAATTAACATACCAAACGTGTCCTAGAAAATTATTATGATATTGTCTATTTTGTTACATTGTAATAACAATAGTATTAACAAAGAACCATAAACCTTTCAAATGATTGATCACCCATAAGTGCCCATTGCACACACAATTTTGTGTTTAAACCAATTATTGTAACGAGGTGATTCTCTACTTTATTTGAATATAATTTTGACTTTAAAATCTGATGGAAGACAGTGTCATGTCTGTGAAACAATTATTGGTCACAGATTATGTATAAATAAACTGAACTTAATCTGTGCTCGAATTTTATGACGTAGACATAAAAAAAATTGTATGACGTTTCGTCAAGTATTTGTTCATTTTGATATAAGATTAAAAATCATATAATTAATTAATCATTTATATAACGAACGTTATCTACTCCTGAAAAAACTAGCTAATAAACACAATATTGCAATTTTTTTCATCTATAAGAATACTATTTATATCTATCTCCTTTCAGGGATGCTTTATGCAAATAACTCTCGTAATAATTACAGATTTGTATAAAGTTTTAGATTGTGCATATTGTTATTTTTTTTTTAATAACTTGGCTTCAAAAAGATGAAACTTTTCAGTCGAACTTTCCGAAAGTAACTTAAAAATTTAAGCTTTAAGTGCTTTGTAAAAAGCTCTAAATAAAAGAATAAATAATATCCTAAATAATCTAAAAGGTAAAATTTCTATTAAACCTTTATTTCCAACGATAATAAAGTTTAATAATAATAGTAAAGTACGGAAAGAGACTGCCGTGAGCTTTGTGGTCGCTGCAGTGCTTAATTATCTTGTGTTTTTGTCACTGACATTATAGTTCAAAAATAATGTTGATACTAAATGTGAAAAAGATAAAAGTATAGATTTTTAGAGATATAACAATTAGATTGTGTTATAACTACCACTATGGTTTTCGTTTCACACTGTCTAATATATTAAGTCTATTATTGCCTATTTATCGTAACAACATGAGACGAAGCACTTGAGAAGTGGTATTGTTTAAATCTGTATGTGAATTGATGTTCATTTGTCAAAACATAACATTATACGTAAACGAAAATTCTAAATTCGACAATTGAATTTTCCAATAAAAATTCCAACTGGGAAATATTTGATGACACGAAGATCACCGGTTCATCTAATATGCTTTTATTACCGATTAATTTTTAACAAAAAAGGTCATTTATCAATACCGATTCCTTACATAAGAACTTATTTATCAGAATATATAATGAGTTTATATACTGGAGGTAGAAACAAAGATAGTTGAAGTAACTAGACCAAAGGTAATGTAATACAGAGCGAAATCGTGCATCTTTTATAAGCACTTGGGGCCTAGGCCGTAGGTTCTTCATTTAATTTGTATAGCGAGGTTTCGGCTGGCATAATTGATTTATAGTACATGTTTTTATAGGCTTCAGATATCTTTAATATAACTCCTATTAAGGTAAAGATCAAGGTTTGATTCTACATCAAAGTTCAGATTAAATTGAATTGTTTTTTGGCTTTAGTTTACAGCCTCAAAATCCTCTAAACCTCTATTCCTGGATAGTGGAATTTATATGGTAATTGTCTTATCTAAGAAAGGATATTGTTATTCTTCAGATATTGGATTTCATCCTTTGCTTATTTGATAGGGAGGAAAAGGGGCAGTCATTGCCCATGGTCACCGATTTTTAATAGGCCAGCCTATGAGGGAGGAGATTGATCATTGAACAATAGGGGCTTGTATCTTCCAGAGAAGAGCCCCACCGGAAACAAATCTATAGTTCACTAGTGACAAAAGAAAGACTTCGTTCGCTACTAGGTATTCTTTTTTCAAGAGCAATCTTAGTACGAGAAAATACAAATGTGTACTTATATTAAATAAACACATTTTTGACACTACTTGCTTTATTTAATCGATCAAATCAACATGTACTTTCGTTTAAGACATTTTCAATACAATTAGGAGATGCAAAAACCTCCCTTGTATTTAGATATCGAGTGTATAATATAAAAATAATGCTTATTAAATTTTATTATAGATCATAATACCAAATTACTTTATCCTAAGATTCTTTTACAGTTTCCAACGATATTCGATCTTGGCTCGTGCTCGTCATTTTTATACCCATTAATCGAGCTTTAAGCACAAAAAGCGCCATTATATTGAATGAAAAATTGCCTTTTTGCCGACATTATAAGGAAACCGCCACTATCATCAATTTAACCAGCAATTGAAGCTCTTTAAGTTAAGTGTATTATTAAAGATATTGAAAGTTTAAACGTTGTACGCCCGAATTGTTTTAAGAATTCAAAGAATTAAATTCTAGAAATTAGTTATAATACCTAACTATAATAGTTGTTATAATAGTGTAGATATCGTCCAAAAACAGCAGGCATGGATATTTTTAGTGCCGACCTTTGAGAGAGCAGTATACTCTTTTTAAAAAAAAAATAGATATAATATCACCCCGAGAGTTGATTTCACAATTCGCTAATTCGCAAAAGCATAAGGTATTTGTTTTATTTATGAAATATTCAAATGTATAGTATTCTTTGACAGGTTTTACGAATCTCTATTATGTTGAAAGTCTTTGTCTACCCAAGCATACAAAGATTTCTTCCTACTCACTGCACAGCTACAGCTCCAAGCTCAAATATAATCAATAACAAGAGAGAGTGCATTTCAATGCAGAAAATGTTTTAATGAAATAGGACGCAAAGAGCGGGAAGCTCGCCTGATGTTATGACGCCGCCCATAGACTCACATTGCCAGAGGTCTGGCAAGTGCGTTGCCGGCCTTTTAAGAATTTGTACGGTCTTTTCTTGAAGGACCCCAAGTCGAATTCGTCTTTCGTGCGCGGAAAAAACTGAAATTTGAAAAGCTTGTGTGAAAAGATTGTGCAGTGTACACACTGGCACACGGCACAATAAATAAATACACAGCATACATATCAGCGATAAACGCTGCAAAGCGACAAGACTGAGTACTATTTACTAATCTGTGAATTAACGGTTTGTTCAAGAGAAACGACGATGTATAGCATTTTAAGCGAAGCAGCCGAACGATCCTCACGTTTATTTGTTTGAGATTAGTTATATGGGTCAAATACAGATTACGTATTTGTGTCGATAGGAGATTGAATTGCGTAGGTATAAAAAAGTAAAGTAAATTTCGTGGCTTCGGGATAATACTCGAAAAAGATTGATTTAAATATTAATGTATGGTAGATAAGAGGTTAAAATGAGTAACCAAGTACTTAAAGTTTATAGAAACTAGAAGCAAAAACAATTTCATGACAATGACATTTTCAGCCAAAGCTGTACGCAAATTTTACTCTTAAAGCAATTACCGCAGTAATTAACTACTAAAACTAATTACTAATAAGACCTACTATATTTTTTGTAACATTTATGTTTACTTTAATTGTCATACATATTAGATGGAAGATTTTATTAATTAATCCGTAGATTTCGTACTATGTATGACATAAACTAAATAAATGGGACTGCCACAGGGATCAAATTGGACCAAATTGTTTTAATTTTTTTTAATTATTTTGATTATTACAGGTTAAGAAAATTTTAAATACTGTGTATTTGTTGTTTACAAATAAACTTGCATAATATATTCCTATTATCAACGGTCCTCTATTAATAACTAATTAGACTTCTTACTTATCTACAGGATTTCTGTACGATAAACAAGGATATCCATTAGAAGTGGACTGGTGTTCGCAAGAAATGCCGGCCTGTCATTATGAAACGATTAATTTGTCATCCCCACTAGTCATTACACCTAGGCCACAATTCCATATAAATTCATTAGTATTACGCGTCCACTTCCTTTTACTCAATATAGTATGATTATGCTATTAAACTTTCTATACTTACATTAATTCTATACATTTTGATTGATACGTCATTGGTTATGTAATTTTTTTTTTTTGAGAGAAAACCGGAGACTCGCAGGTGCGTTGACGACCTGGTAACCAGAGATTGTGATGACTTTATCAATACAATTAATTCGTTTTAAAAACTTTATTTCTCAAAAAAGACAAATGCAACTGATATGAGAATAATACTTTTGGTAAACATGACATTAGTCGTTCCCAAAATAATCACAGTAAGACGACAGCCGTACATGAAATAAACATAAAAGTAAAAAGTAATTTTGTTTAACATATTCACTTCGATTTCAATGTATTGAAAGAAGTAATATTTTTTTATATTTGTGGGCAGTTTATTATTTTACAAAAAAATATTAGTTAGCCGTCGAGAGACTTCTGAAAACTGTAAAGTAAAAATTTTGTAAATTATGATTTTTTTTTATAGAACAGTGGGCACATGGGCAGGAGCCTCACCTCCGCCTATGGCCACTCTCAATGCCTCACGAGTGCGTTGCCGGCCTTTTAAGAAATCCTAATCGAACAATGGTCATAGCTATTCTTAATTAAAAACCAACTAACCAAACGTCTTTATCATTTCCCTTTAAATACATTTGATTTAATAGACAATATTATTTCACCTGTGAAAAAGGTTATATTATGTAACAAGTGTGAACTAACGTATCAGCGGTATGTTGTCATTAAAAATATTTATAGCCAATAAACGGTATAATTCATGGGCAATAATTTACGAACACATTGTAATTAAAGATCGGAAGCAGTAATTTGTAAAATAACACAATTATTTCAACACCTTGCCGTATACCAAGATTAAACTAACGCTCACCGAAGCCTGCGGCTATTACGGTATTGATGGCTATTGTGGGAAATTGCGAGCGATTTTAACAAGATATTATATATAACACTATCCTTAAACGTGTTATTAGGGAGCGTTCAAGTAATACGTCACGCAATTTTTGGAGAATAATATTAACAATAACGCATAATTCAATCCCCGCCCCGCATCGTATAAATCTAAAATGGTCGGCAACGCACTAGTGAGCCAGAAGGCTTAGAGAGTGTCCATGGGCGTTGGTATCACTTCATTAGCCTCCTGCCCGTTTGTCGATGTATAAAAAATGGTATCATGATGCCTCCTTGTTAGATAAGACTAACGGCCGTTTCTATACTCGATCTATAATCTAAAATTATTTTCAATCCAAACTTCTCAAATTCGAATCGAATATTTTAGAAAAACGATTCATTGATCGGTTAATGAAAAGTATTTGATGAAAAAAGATTAAAATCAATCTATAATATTAAAAATTGAAATGCAGCATACATTTTGGATCACTTAAAAAACCAAACTTCATTTATTTCAAACCGTAATTTGAGATGCACTTGAAACTTTGCGTTTGCCTTACCAATATGTTATATAAAATAATTTAATACATATGTTCATAAATCAATATAGTATTTTTATTCATCAGCGGCAATTTTCATAGTAAACTAAGATCTCAACATGTAATATAAAATATGCATAAAGCCTTAAAAGCTCCATGATCAGCTTAATAGTTGCGATAAGATTAAAGTCATATTTTTCTTCTTTATTGGCAAAATATATACTCTATTCATTAGATAAATCCTAAGCATACGGAAAGGTTAAAGAAATTGCAGATAGCATTAACAATTCCCGACTCGAAGACAAGTGATGGATCAGCGCTGCGGGCTGCTTTGTATGGCCATTAATTCATACTATTTGCGACTGGCGATTATTTAGTCGATACCATACACTTAAACGCTATTTTTATCACGTTAACTCCATAACCTTTTCAGTTCTACCTCTAATTTCTGACTAGTTGATTTTTTTCTTATAGGTTTTCAATTCAGTCTTCTATGCCTGACATACGTCGTCGATTTTCTGGATTAGGTATGGTTGTTTTCCTTCACCGTACTCGCGACGAGTTAAATGTGCACGAAACAGAAAGTCCATTGTTGGACAGCCAGGGTTTGGACCGACTTAGGACGAACTTCGAAGACAAGGACAAACTTAGGGACAGTGAGACATGTGCTGAAGTCACTAGGGCAACACTGATACTCTTATTTTATGGTTAATGTTACAAACTATAGAGTATAGTCCTAAACGAGAAAAAAGGCACATTATTGAAAATAATACTTATATATATCGTCTATAGTATAGTCTGTATGTGTGTACATAATAATGTATATAATATATATAACTTTAACAACATTAAGTTTACGCCCTAGTTACACTATTGCTAATATTTGGTCAAAACAACTGTAATTTTGATGTAGATTTGATTTAATGAATTGTTTAATAATAATAGTAAGTTTTTGTAAATGTGTCATTTAACACTCGATTTCAAGACGTTGCTTAATTAGATGAAACGCAACAAGGAAGTGAGTAACTTCTAGTCGCAGCCCATTCATGTTATTCGTAATCGCAAATTTCATGGCTGTACAAAACGGTTTGTAGTAACCTGTGCGCCCCCAGCTATACATTATCGGATACTCGTTATGGACACTTGCATTTGTCTGTATTTTTATAATTTATAAACCACGGAATTTACTGTTAGTTGTCAGCGAAATATTTTGCAAATATCCTTAGAATAAACAAATTCCTTACACTTTATAAAATAAAGCCTCCATCTCTGGGTATGTTAGTGGTTAACTTTGTACCGTTAATCAATAGATCGTGTGAATTCTGACAAAAGATAAATTAAGTAATTATTAATTATGGTATTATAATAATTAACTCAAATAGGAATAGTATTAAATACAGTATTATACAGATTCAAGATTCTTGGAAGCGAATCAAAGGTTTATATTATACTTAAGATTTTTGTGTTTAAAAGTGCTTAATTAGTGTTCCTTAAAGCTTTAGAAATCTTTTAGTAACATTTTAAAAACACTAGCTGAAAGATCCTTTTAATCTTCGCCATACAAAGTACTAAAAACAAGGCGAAGCTCGGTCACCCATTTGTATGCGTTAATTATGGGCGCCTCGAAAGCTGTCGTCTTACTTGTTTTAGTAGTTGAGTAGAACAAATTACGAGGATTTAATAGACAGCTTCCTGTATGAAAGTGGATCTATTAACACAAATGTGGATTCTTTAGTAAATTAGCGGATGACTGCGATTTCGTCTCATTTTATTAAATTAATCAAGGTTTATAAAGCAAAGATCTGGCGCGTAATGATTATTATCATACACAAATTATTGTACAATTCTACGAATGAAGATGGCTATACAATGCGCAGAGGGGATGAGAAATCGCTGAAAGTATATGGTCCGCTCCGTGTTTGCTTGCAGACTCTGACCAATTGAGGAGAGAGACTTATGGGGAAGCAAATAGTCATCATAGTGGTTGTGTAGCTGTTTAATTGATATCATCATCAGCCATTCTTCTCAGTCCTTCTTTAAACATACAGTCCTCCATTCTCCTACAACTTCAGTTTTTTGGATTTTATTTGCTGTGTGATATCGTCGATCCAGACGGGCTTTTGTTTTGCCGAGATCTCCATTCAAGAAGCGCTGGGATTCATAGCATTAAATCTTATATATAAAATGCGAAAACACGATATGTTTTTAAATTTACGGAATAATGTATTTATTGTAGAGTCTGCGGTATGATGATTGGTTAGATGTTAAACTTTTGTTTTACTTTTAGAAGTTGAGATTCAAATAAATGATTTTTCTTCGCAATTTGTCTCTAATTTCAAAGTTTGATTTTGTCACGTAATGTACATGAATTGCATGAGTCACTGACAAGATTAATTAGCATTGATATTTTTTTATACTTTTGTTAAGTCATATCTTTGACAAAATAATTACAAAACGCTAACACGCTAACGTTTGTGTGAAAAAAAAAATTATAATCCTTGGAATTTTTTCATAGAATTATTTGTTGAAACCGTATTTTCTGATATCAATCTCATTTACCTAATAGTAATAGAACGCTACATCTACTTGATACTAGATGGCGCTGTCCTCAAAACACAACACAAGTTTATTACAGCAAAAGATATTATTTGTTGTATTAGTAAAGAATATTTTATTTTATTATTTGTATATTAGTTATGAATATAGATATCTCCTGAAATAATTAACACGAACCTTACAAGCGCCTTGGACGCAAATTGCTCTGTAGCCAGGCTTCGTGCACGGAGTACCATCTGCCACCAGCGCTAGGGAGGCGTAGAATTGTTGACCCCGGGGACGACAGTTAAGTGTACATGGCGAGTTACCTGAAATAGAATATATTTATGACAAAACTCTAAAACATAACTTGAATAAATCAGTGATTTCAAGTACTGAGCCAGTACTTGAAATCTCTACGCTCTCCCACAGATTTCTGTATTTGTTCCGTAATCATTTGTTTTTCAAATGGGCACCTCCAGCCTTTTGTGCCTGTTTCACGCCGTTGACTTTTTGGACCTAAGGCATTTCCTCATGATGGTTTCCTTCACAGTACGAGCGGATTTAATATTCGCCAATTATTGATTTACAAGTATTTGATTGCTGACATTTCTTAAAGTTGGCAGAACTAAAGTTATCTTTTATTTTTTTATTTGGGGACGCCTTATTCGTATTTGCGGTGTCGTTCAGGTGTTACGTAGGCATTGGAGTGAGGAGAGGGTTTTGATTTTTTTATTTGGTGATTATGCATTTACGAGCATTTCTCCAAAAAAAAATACGTTTCTATACTATGATTTTTTTGAGCTTTGCTTACTTTTGCCGGCAAGAGGTGGGGAGGGAGGGGATAAATTGCAGTGAATCTGGTTACGTTTTACTTGAACAGGCCGCTGATACATAGATAATTTACGAAGATTTAAATTTAAAAATAGAGAAACGGAGTCAAGCAATACAAAACAATTAATTGTGAACTAATTAATACAATCAAAGACGAAACTCAAGAATACGATTTTGATAAAATTTACATTTTCGAATACGATATTTTTAATACCTACAACATACCTAATAAAATAATTGTCTATATAAAATTTAGTTTGTTATGGCTGAAAAGACGTAACATTTGAATTACACCAAAACAAACGCCATCACAATAATACTAATATTTCAGGATATTTTTCAAGACCTTCCAAACCAGCAACTATCATTGTAATAAATGTGTTTAATAGATATAACGCGAATATTTAATCCAGTTTAAAAAGTCTTCGTTTCAATTGCTTCAAGAGACTGCCATAAGAAACGTTTCAAGCCAGTTTATATGATAACTTTATGTTAACCATAATTATCATGTATTGTAGAAAAGAAAGCTTGTATCGTATTTTGTACATAAAGCATTTATATCATGTGAACTTTAATATATAAATAAGATTAATATTACCGTCGACATATGGGACCCACGTGTAGAACCTTCCCCGGAATGGCCTCCGATCGTACACTGCACATTGATCAGCCCTGGAATCACGGACTGGCCCGGGGCAAGGCTGGAATTATAAATCATAATTGTATATTCTGTGGGGTTCTCTTTGGATCAATGGATTATAATATACACTTATGACAGAAGAAATGCATAATTTATATTAATCATATATATAAAAAAAATTTTTCAACGAAGATTGTTTAACCTACAGGTTATAACCTTATATAGTTAAACTTATATTATAAATGTTTTATAAACATTAAAACTTATAATCCATTTTTATATATAATAATTTTCCTTAGGATCGTCTGTAACTGTTACTTCCATATCTTACATACTTAGTTAAGCACTTAACAACACACAAACACAAATAAAACTGTGTGTTCCATTCAATTATAATTGGCCAACAGCATATCTACCTCTCTCTCTCTCTCTCTCTCTAGTACAAGTTGACACGCGACATGTTATTACGTCCGTTTGACCATTGACCCAACCTCCCGTCTTGCATCTTTTGTTTTACCTTCTCTGTCTTTCTCCATATCTAACCAAGCAAAGAACCTAAGTTTAATTTTAAGCCTTATTTCCTATAACATACAGTCTACTTACCGCTGTATTACATTCATGATAGCGCTTCGCAAGACCTGGACAGTCTGGTACATGAGTCTCGCGTGCTCTTCGAAGCCGGTCAATACTTCTTACGAGTTTTCTCCTTTTTCTGCTGCGTCTCCACCTAAAAGTCAATATAGCTCATAAAGTTATGTGCGTGTTATGGGTTTCAATAACACCTTTGCCTAGCCTATCTTTATAGTACATACCAACATGGAACATTTTGCTATGCAACCCCAGAGACTGTTAGGTTTTCCGGAGTAAAAACTTTAAAATAGAATTAGTGCATAAATAGGTTAAAAAACGGAACACGGGATATTGTAAATAATAGTTTTACATAATAAATTGTGAACAAATAAACAGTGATTAGTTAGTCGTGATCGAGCAATTTTTTCCCATCTGCCTAGATAACAATAACACCACAAAATGATGACTCGTAAAGCTTCAACTAAAGATATTGAAATGAGACTAAAGCAGGCTTTGTTGGAGCAGAAGAAATTGCAGGATCTCAATGATAGATTGCTGCAAGAACCGAGGACAGTGAACGGGAAATCCAGAATATTGTTAAGAAAAACTATTGTGTAAACTATATTGTGGATGAGTGTTTGCAATTACAAGATATTGTTGACTATTATAAACAGTGCTATGATACTCACTCAAAAAAACTTAAAATAGGAATTTTATTCCAGATTTAAGATAAAAACAAAAGAACCACAAACGAAAACAAAATAAAGCTATTTAGTATCTATTGTTTATTTGACAATCATAAAGAACATATAAATGTTTAAAAGATACTTGACGTCACAAATTACAGAACGCAAAGTGTTTTAAAAGCGTAATACGCAAAAAGTTACGATCTTAAAGCTGTCCGCTGGCAACGGTTTTGTAATTAAATCTCAGAAATAATTATACTAGCTGTAATGGCAACATTTCTACTATTTATTATTTTTAACTTTTATGATGGTAACACGATATTTTATTGTGTTTTTTTAATTAAAGAAGCGTGTATCATAGGCGCCGAATCGCGAATCATTTTGGATGAAGAATAAATAGTGCTTTTATTAGATAATAAACACTATTAATATTTAGGAGGATATACGAGGCTAAGGAACAGCCATAAAAGATAGCAACAGCAGCTCATGTTAGTGTTTATGTTGCCGGCTTTAAAAAAACAATGTTTCACTAAAAACATATTCTCATTTATTGCTATAATGAATCTTAATGATGATCCAGGCTATATGGGACCCAGACTCATCTTCCTCTTACAATTATATAAGAATGTTACTATGTAAAAAATAATGATAAAAATCTATCCCATTATTAATGTTTTGGTTACTTCGATTTGTAAGCTATTTGTTTCTGTGTATCGGTAATACATTCAGCTATTGTTTCCTTGTAATTAATATTAAACTCATATGACTCTGCAATTGGTTTTGTGAATGATGATTTGTTGCTTTAATACCGGTCGCTGCATTGTTTTATTGCGTCGTAATTACACAATCGTATTAAAGGCATTTCATCAATAGTGTTACAAAATGATTCGTTAAACTCACATTTGTTTAATATCTCTGGTAAATAAATTTTATGTTATAATTGAGTTTTATATTAATAATAATTAGAGATGAACCGGATAGCAGTTTGGCCGGATACCGGATATCAGATATTATACCGAATAGCCGAGTATCCGGCGGGACCTAGCCGTTTGATATATCGCATACACGCACACTTAAATCACTCAGGTTTAACTCAAGAAAAACTACTGACGATTCAAAAAAAAAACTGATGAAATATAAACATAAATGAAATGTTATTATACTCCTATAAGTTATATTTCTTTGTTCTGTAGTATGGATCTCAGCGTTAAAGTAACTCCTGAAGCTTGCATTTGGATCTGTTCTCAGCTTCCTCCATACATTTCTCCCCTCTCTTGTCATCCAGAATTGTTAACTCAATTAAAAAATTCTTCCCTAGACTTGAGTACTAGACAATTCTAAGAACGCTATTATCTGCTTTCTTTGCGCAGTGATAACGTGCATTTTAAATAATGTAGAATATTATTATTTTTCATGTAAGTACTGGAATTTTGGATTTCGTAAGTGTATGTAAAAGATATATCGAAGTGATCGTTATCATTAGATATTTCTCATTTAATTTAGCTTTTCACAGATCCGTCAAAATTAGGTTTAGTAGTTATGGTACACACGTTAAATAATGAAGCAGGTATTTAAACTTGGTTATTTTTTTATGGGACCCTAGGCAAATGAATCGGTTCAATTAAAGTTAAGTGTTAACACCAGAAGGTTTGCAAGTGCGTTGCCGGTCTTTTGGTTACACTCTCCTTGCAGGCCCCTGAGTCGGAAATATTTAGAAAGGCAGCATGTTCTTTAAAGATGATGCGCAACAAGAAGTGTCTTAAAAAGTGCTTAAAAAGCAAAACTCTGCCGCCAAAGTAAAATAGTATCATTGATATAAAAGGATATATACGGCGGTATTTTATTATATAGAACTGGGGGCAAACGGGCAGGAGGCTCACCTAATGTTAAGTGATACGGCCTCCCATTGACGCTCGCAATGTTAGGGGGCTCGCGAGTGCGTTGTCGGCCTTTTAAGAATTGGTAGGCTCTTTTCTTGTAGAACCCTGAGTCAAATTGGTTCGGAAACAAAGTGGTGCGCGGCAAAAACTGCCTAGAAAAACGCTCAGTTGTGGAACGGCGGACGTCGAGGTGATACGAGTGGAATTTCGTATTCTGCCTCGACGTCTGATGATGTAATTATAATTATTTCTATTGGCCCGGTGTGCACATTTTGTGTTAATTTTATTGTTTTAGTGACGCACGCGCCTGTTTAAATAATCATTAAATCACGTCGGAAACGTTTTGTTCCGCTACTAAAATGCATAATTAAAATCTATTTTCAATTGTCAAAACTTACACAACTGCATTATTGTAATGATTTTTGGTTTGAACGTATGCAAGAAACATTTTACAACGGTTACATATTTATTTATTTATTTATTTGGAAACATAACCGATACATCTTTACAATAAAACTAAAAGTTACAAATAAAACATAAAATAAATACATTGGATGTATATAATACAAAATATTTACCTACAACGTAGTAATAATGAAAATAATTAAAATTATAACATACTAGCAGACTCGGCCAAACGTTGCTGTGGCTATGGTTTTATTAAATTAAAGATCAAAGCTATCCTATCTCTTAAGTTGCACCAGACTGTTCACTGTGTGCCAATTGAATTTAAAATCGGTTAAGTAGTTTAGGAGTCCATCGCGGACAAACATCGTATTGGAGATTTATATATATTATAAGATATATTGATAAAGTTTGACCCCTCTGGCAGTGGCACCTTTAAGGCTGGCAGCATTTCTTCGCTGTATTGTTATACTTATTCGTGGAGCGAGGAAAGCACTAGCCCTGGTGCCAAATTAAACCTTTAACTAGCGCCAGTGCAGTTACACGGCCCAAGAGTCTCTACCCCAAAATGGAACAGTAAAATATAATTTAAATTTTTACATAGTCTTTAAATATTAAAAAAAAAATAATTAAAAATTCTAATAAGGTATTGAATTAGTCAAAACTTAAAAAGTGATCTTAAAATATAAATTTCATTAAATATTTATTATGAACAGTATAATAATCATTAATTATGTTTAGTTGTAAGTGCTAACAAATGGTTAAAAAAGGCAACAATGTAATAGCCTTAATAAGTTTTATCAGTTAGTTATCAAAACACGTGTTAAAGTTTTTTCATTCAAACCCAAAAATCCAGTGGAACTCGAACTCTTGGTTTCGGCTTCAGATTTCTTTATCAGTTTCATGATGATGTATTTCCTACATTTGAGATCTTCTATCTACTTTTCGACTTCGATTCATGATTTCCTGACGATGTTTTCCTTTCACTATTTAATAATTGAATTAGAAAGAAAAGTTCCCCAACCGGGATTCGAACCTACCTAACTCGAGTCACACGCACACCCTGGCCCACACAGCTTTCATTCGTACACAACTTTCACTAAATATCCCAACAATTGCATCCCGTGATGAAACCATACATACACACATACACGTCTTGTTAGTCGTCTCATGTTTAAAACGATACACGCTGACTCAGCGTTACGTCTAATGGCCCAAACAAACACGGAACAAGTAGATAACAATCATACATTAGCAAAAGCCCTCAAATTATTGTCCGTCCATCAAAAGTACATCTTGTGTATTACCTTAGAGGTCAAAGGGTTGTGGCGAAATGGGCCTATTTGAATGCGATGTTTTTAATACATGCGTTCGTCTGTTTGATCTGTATTAATGATGGGAATGATGAACAATGTTTATTGAGAGAGATATTTTAATATTTGATTGGACCAACTTTATTTAGGTATCTTACTATATTTCCCAACCAATTCGACTTAGGGTCCTTCAAGAAAAGAGCGTACCAATTCTTAAAAGGCCGGCAACGCACTCGCGAGCCCTCTGGCATTGAGAGTGTCCATGGGCGGCGGTATCACTTAACATCAGGTGGGCCTCCTGCCCTGCTATAAAAAAATTAATAAGCTTAAATAGCAATGAGCGGGTCACATTGTCGATGGCCAACTGTGGTGACAGTCATCAATTATATTTTTGATTTTAATTTGACTTTCATTTTTCTGAACTCTCTTTAATAACACTCTTCTTTCTCTTCCTAGTCTTAATTACTGCAAGTCTGGGCTACTGTCGTTCTACGACAACTTCCACCTCCATACAGCTCTATCTTCTATCAGTCTCAATCTCGCCATAAATAGTTTGGCGAAACTGTTCAGGTCTTTCCTGGTAATATAAAAGACAGTTGACAGTCTTCTAATAATCTTTAGTTGGTTGAGAATGAACTTATTGGTTATTTTGGCAGATCATGGTATTAGCAATATGCCTATAAAGACACTTATATTATTATATGTATAGATCATTTAGTAACCTTTAAAATTTTCCTTTTTAGGCAATAAGTGAAAGTTTATAAGCATTTCTAAAGAGAAGAAAATATTTCAATCCTCGCGTTAGGTTTGTGGGAAATGTGAAAGGCTTCGTCAAAGGAAATATTCCAAATACCTGTAGAGACGAGGATAAATTTATTCATGCCTGCGTTTATATAATATGATGGTTTGATATAAATTTTCTAACACCAACAATGCAAAGTCAAAGTCAAAAAGCATTTATTCATATAGGTTATACAATGTACACTTATGTACGTCAAAAAAGAAGAATACATTGAATGCTTCTAATTTTACATTTACTGCCAGTTCTCAAATCACCATAACTGGAAATAAACTCTCTGTCACTCTTTTTAATCGCCAAGTATTTTCTTTTACACAACGGTTGTAAGGAGCTGTAACCACCCAACCATCAGACATCCATATTTATATTGATTAAGAATTTCCTTAGCCAGATAGTTATGTTAATTTTGGTAAATAATTAGAAGCGTAAACAAAATGTAAAAAATCATCGCACATTTTTTTACCACACTCATATTATGTTTTAACAATCTCATTTCTGATAATGTCCTAACATAAGTGTAATTTAGATTTGTAAACCCTTAGATAAGCCAAGTTAGTTTTTGTTAGCCTCGCAATCCATAGTTTTATGATTGTTATAAGCTCATATTTTAAACTATTACAATCAGTTGTGACCCAAAATAAAGTGAACAATTTGAAAATAATATACATACAAACATTAGGAATACAAAAAAAAATCAAAAAACACAGGCAAATTTGTAGATGTATTTGATTATTATTATAGTAGTAAATTTTTCTTGAACTTTCATAAGTAATTGGTGATTTAGGTTAAAGTGTTAAAAAATTTGAGAATGTTTTTTTTTTTTTGGTAAATTAAAGTACGCTAGTAAATTATGATGTCTTCGTTACAAAGATACGCCGTCGCCCCTCATGTTATTCCCGTTGTACTACTACTAAAACTCGAACCAATACATTAATTTAATATTTAATTTATTTAGGGTAGCCAAGTAGTAAAAGACTTTTGGATAATGGGATTCAAGACTTGAATTTCAAGTGCAATAGAATAAATTCAAGTTGCCCCTGGTCGATAGTACCGGTGACCCCAGAGCTGGTACTTTTCTTGCTCAGTGAATAAATATCTTTTTTTTTTCTATTTATTAATTATTATTATTACTACTCTGTAGGTTAAGAGCAAACAAATTCAGAAGTATTTTAGAAATATTCAGTACAATTTATAAATACCTTAACCACGAGGGATTTAACACAATTTAATAAAACAATACAAAATGTGGTAAATCAATTTTAATGTATGTTCGAGTTTTAAACAGCTCTATTGTTTGTCTCCTAATGTTTTAAACATTACGAAGAGGATTATTTGTATTCTCGATTCGATTTTAGCCCTTTCGAGATCCAACAGTAGCGATGTGAAGTGACCAAAGCGCTGTAGGCTCTCCCGCGGTGGGCACGGATCCTTTTATCGATCCAGCGTATCATTAGATATCATTGTGATCTATGATCAATGATGCGTCCGCGCACCACAGTTATAAAGTTATCTTTGAGCTCTCGCGGCCCTATGATTTCAAATTTGTATGATTTTTATTGTTTATGTTCATTGTTTTAAATTACTACAATTCAAGGGTAGTCGTTTTATACTATGTAGTGATTTATTAGAGATTATTAAAAATAAAAAAAATATGTAAAGTAAATTTAGTTATTCAAGGGTTCGATTTGGATTCTTGATATTTGATAATTCAAATATCAAGAACCTTAATAGGTTCGGTGTTCAACTTATCATGTGTCACAAGCGACAAAAATACACACTGGCAACTACTAGCCGAATTTTTTCCTAAAAGAGGAAGACATACCAATAGATGGGCAAACAAAATAGAGAGGATAGGAGGCATCTCGGGCAAGAAGAGCTAAGATTGGAAAAGAACGGATGGAGCTGGAAGAGGCCTATGTTTAAAACACACCTACCTATCACCAAAACTGGGACATCTGGTGTATTAGATAAAAATGTATGTAACTTAAACAAATGTTTAAATGTAATAAAAATAATATTCTTTACGTTATTATATAACATTTCTGTTAAAAGTTGCCTGATAATATATATCTTAAGTAAAGCGATATTTATATTATATTAAATTTTTGAATTTGTATTTACTAAAGGTAAGCTTCAGAAAGGAGACTTAGTGCTGTCTCACTTACTTAAAAAATGTGTTAGATTTTGACATACGAGTTGAATATTAGGTAATATCCGTCGTAATGAACTATTTCGTTATAAAAATACTTCATCATTGGGAAAAACGAATGTATGAAGATTCTAATAATGTTATTACAACAGCCAAAATTACCAGTCTTAACAGACAATCTTTTAATGAGATGAAAGAAATAACGTACACAAGATTTGAAGATACTGTGGTATAATGAAGTAGGAACTTATTAGATTGTACACTCTTAAAATTTAAACTAAAGTTAACATCGTTTTTAATTAAGATCTTTAAACACCTTCATCGTCGAAGATTCTGGGACGAACAAAAACAATCCTGGCACAATAACACTCATGGGAATATAATGTGTATGTCCTTCACTTGTAACATTATAGTTATTTTTTAGACAGTTTTGATTAGAATTTCGATCCAGCTATTATATTGTGTGGCCTGACCCTACTTTAACAGATTACTTTTTTTTTATAGAACAGGGGGCAAACGGGCAGGAGGCTCACCTGATGTTAAGTGATATCGCCGCCCATGCCATGACACTCTCAATGCCAGAGGGCTCGCAACTTGGCAGTTAAATCCTATATAAATACTTGATTGGGGAACAACACAAATCAAAGTAAAACAAATACATACCTAGTAGGATCTCGCGGTAAACATTGTCGTTCCTGGACTGCGACTCCACCGCCACATGTCCTGGAGCAGCTACTCCATGCACCCCAGGAACTCCAAGCATACATACTCGTTTGATTCGTTGGAGTTGCATGACTCGGTTGCTGGAATCACATTGAATGTCATGTCAGTATCTTGGTTTAAAACAGATTATGGTACTAACGTATTAATGCCACCAAAATTTTTTTTTTAGCGTGAACAACCTAAGCCTAAATTGATGATGAAATATAAAATGAATCAATTTTATAAAATGAAAACAGTTTCGAAGCCAAAAAGGTTTAGCGGTGGCGTTAATACGTAAGTACCCACATTATCGACAGTAAATAACTCCATGAATGAAAAAATTAAAAATAATAAAACTAAAAATATAGAAGATCTGGGAACCCTAACATAGGTTTTTTACTTAAAAGAATTCCCAAATCTTACACATTATAAGAGCAGTGTTGGCCTAGTGGCTTCAGCGTGCAATTCTCATACCCGAGGTCGTAGGTACGATCCCCGGCTGTGCACCAATGGAGTTTCTTACTATGTGCGCATTTGCTCGAATGGTGAAGGAAAACATCGTGAGGAAACCGACATGTCTTAGACCCTAAAAAGTTGACGGCGTGTGTATCACCTACTTGCCTATTACATTTAAAAAATGATCATGAAACAGATTCAGAAATCTGAGGCCAAGACCTAAAGAGGTTGTAGCGCCACTGATTTATTTATTTTATTTACACATAATAATGAATTGTTTCTAATAAAAATCTTTATCAACCAAAAGTGCGCTTTATTTAAATCCGAAAAAATATTTCACTATAACTGCCGCATTCCTTAGGAGCTGCAGAATGCATAAGTTATAGTTTAATACATGTAACAAAGTTACAAAAAATTTAACTGAAATAAAAGAATAGAAGATCTAAAATTTAAAGTAGGTACAGCAAATTGAAAACACATGAAAAAAATGTCCACTTAAATTTATTAATAAAAATAGTAAGAACGCGCGGTCGTCCCAGCCATTTATATTGATTGGGAATATTGATAGGTCATTGACGTAAGAGAGAATCCGTTTGGCAAATGAAACATGTGACATTAGGCAACGTTTGAACGATGCCGACACTGGCCAAAAGGGCCCTTGTATTCATGAATTATTCAATTTTTAATGCAATGTTTGACTGGCCACGAAACATCAGCTTGTTAAACAATGAATTATGACATTTAATAGCTGTCATTTGTCAATGCTATTCTCAATTAGTCACAGGTTAAACAAACGTTTCTTAATCTATAATTAATATAATTTAAAATGAAACGCGTTTAATGACATTTTCAAATAGCTTAGATGAGCGGTATTTTCGAACCAATATGACGTTGAATACCATTCGAGGGAAATCATACCAATTTTGGAATGCCAGCGATATCTCACAGTCTAGTATTTATTTATTTTATTTTTACATTTAGGTACAAAAACAGAAAACAGATTGATTACATACATACAATTATTACACACTAAACAACATTTGAAAATCTGATTTCCAATTATATCTGTACACAGCATCTACACTAAATATCAACTGAACAACATACACATATATATATACATTAAATAATTAAATTAGTAATTAAAGTTGCAAGTATTTACCATGAACTATCTTTTTAAATTTACAAATATTATTGTGAAAAATATCAACCTCAGCACACACAGCATTATAATATTTGCACATTCTTACGAGCGGAGCATTCTGGGAAACATTGTTATCAGTCATAGGTATCATAAATAATTCCTGGATGCGCACAGAACGCGTCGGTACCTTGATCTCCAGTCTCTCCAAAAGGCAGGTGTCAAATGAGTATTGCGAGTCTCTATATGGTTGTGGTTACCAATGAACACCGACTTAGCTTCTTGGACGTTTACTATGACTTTGGCAAAGTTTGTCAAATATTAACAATATTAAAAATTCTGTGGTACTACAACTCTATGTGATTGCAGGAGAAGTCGGGATCGATTGCCTATTGGTTGCTCGAAATTATGACAATTGTGCGTCTCAAAATCACCAATACACTGGGACAAGCTGAGGATAGAGTGGAAAACCATTTCTGCCGTGATTCGAACCCACTTCCCACTCACTCCTCAGTGTTGAGAGTCATACGCTTAAGCCACTAGGCCAACACTGGTCTTTGACAAATATTAGAACAAATCTTACACAGTTAAAACCACGATGTTTCAAATAAATATTTGCCGCAAACACGTTGTACGGTAATATTTTGACACGGTAGATTCAGAAGTAAAGTCTTACAATTGTCATTTAAATCAGTTGTGCAGTCAATAGCATTCATCAGTAAAATACAGTTTGTCATTTTGCTCTCATACAAATAGAATAGATAGATAAATGCAGAAGAAATCATATAAACAATATCCTTAAATATTTAGCTACAAAATTTAATCTTTGCACTATCAGACTAGGCTTATGGTGGGAATTTAAGTAATTAAAATACTAATTATGCACCCACAGTAGTCCTCAGATCCTTATAAATATATGTTACGCTCCTGTAATAGATGCTTTTGGAAACTCCATCTCTCAACTCATCCTTTTTAGGCATTTCGTTTAGGATCTCCGCCATTAAGTTGTGGAACCTCTAATCTCTGACCTCTTTTAAAATGATTCTAAATATGTACTTCTTAACCATACCCTATACTGCTTAAATATGACTTGAGTAGTTCATGTATTTTTATTCTTGTGTATTGCATTGTAATTCATGAACCGCTGAGTTCCTGCGTTTTGGTTTTTAGTTTTTTTTGCATCAATTCAATAAATTATGCAATTTGATCATATCTTTTATCATATTAATTACTGTTTCAATAAAAAAATAAAAAGTAAAAGCCTACTAGAAAGGTGCATATTATTGCTAACGGAAACTTTCTAGGTACTTACCGGTATTCCAATTTCTGTGGTCGCAATGTCTGCATCACTAAGTGCAGTACTGATGGATCTGGAACAATAATTTGTCACTTTAAACACAATAATATGTCATAACAAAACTGTCGTGTTTGTGCACCTGAGTTCGCAGAAACACTCTGTAACATTACTATTACTAGATAACAAATGCCTGGTGATAATGATTTTTTTTGAAGTGAATCTTCTATAGCCGCATGGGGGTTAAGTTTTACGGAACGTCACGAAGATGTGCAGCGTTTTTGTCGAAGAAAAGGGATAGAGCGCTTGAGACCAATTAAGAGAAAGTGAGAAAGGAGATCGAGAAAAAATACACGCTATTGGTTGATGTATTCGTTTAGCAGCTACATATTAGAACTTTAGACGGAAATTCTGTCGCAGAACGTCTTGTGCAGTAGACGCAGATTTATTATTCATTAACATTATCATTGGCTCGTTTACATTGTGTAAACAGTGTGAATATAGATTTAAAAATACATGGATGGATTATATACGGGGTACATTATCATCTATTGGGGTTTGTACCTTAGTAATAATTAATTTACAAAGTAATTTTCAATTCTGATATGTGTACTTTGTGCTCACACATTTTTTCTTTCACAGGTCCGATAAAAAATCTGATATTTAACATACAAACAAGTGTTAAAAACCTGTATGAAATCACGGGAGAGATTTGCACGCTTAACACTAACACGGCAATCATAATAAATCTAATTGAACTTTTGATACTAATTCGTTAATAATCAAATTTACTATTAGAAGAATATTTACGTGTTGGTGGAACATTTCCTCATTACAAGTACCATCTAATTAGAATCGTGATACCATTATGACAAGGATATGAGATATCCCGTTCATCTGAGCATATGGTTCATGCAGACCTAAATCCTCACTTCCGAGATTCAAAAGATAATGCAAGTTAATTTTAGAGTACACCACATTTGATTGAAATGTTTTTAAATAGTAAGTAATAGGTTTGTTTTTAAAAATAATTTACTGGGAATAATTTAAATGATTTTCTGTTAACACGCCTGCCTGCATAGTGTCTATACAATTATTTAAAAAAATAATTAATAAAAAAATTATCTGATCTGTTTGACAATTATTTGTCAATCAAATAGGCAAATGCATGAGCAGTCTGTGGCTGACACACGTCGGCGACTTTTTGGGTTGGTTCCCTCACGATGAATCGTCACCGTTAGAAGGAATTTTATATGGGCACATAGAGAGAAGGTCCATTGGTGCACGCCGAAGACCGAAGCGACGACCTCAGAGATGAGAGTGCACGCTATAGCAAATAAGCTAACACTTTACTAAAAACATGATAATACTTACAATGCAAAAGATAAAAATCTCTAGGTACAACCGATCTGACTTAATGTCTATTATATCTGACTAAATCGTTTTTTGGTAAAATTACGATATTTAAAATTAATCTATATAAAATTAATTATCTAATTTTAATATATATCTAATAATTATAGAGAAATGTCATATTAACAACATGTTATTATTAACAACATTATCATAATGCCATAATAATAATTTATTTATAAATAGTGTCAAAATAATGGTCTAAATACTCGCCAACGCTATAAAGGCACCTTGCCCTCAAAGAAGTAAAACCTAGTCCAGTACAAACACAAAACTTCACAACACAAAAATTAATAACGTTGAGGGCGTAAGTAATAATAACAAATGCAAGCGAAAGCAACAAAAATAAATGTCATATCAATTGGCCGTGTCAAATAACAACAAAATTAATAAAATATCCATTACGAACAAACATAAAAGCCTCTGGACCATGACCTGCCTCTAAGCCTTGTATTTAAACTAGGCAAACGGTACCTGTGTGTTTTGAATCAGATTAACACAAATGCGGGCTCACCTGTTTAGAGAATCGCTAACAATAGGAAGCCTGGTATGATTTATGAAGACAGTGCTCACGATTTATTCCTTATCGCGAACTTAGTCATAACTATTCGCGAATTGCACGTTTAGACAAACGGATCGCTGAATGTGATACGTTTTCTGATCACCGATGGTTTCGTTTAAATGGTATTTCTATCGAAAATCTGTAACTTAACTTTTTTTTATATACACCCCCTACATCTTAGCCTATCAGGCAGGCAGTCATATATATTTGACCGAGTGGCTAAGTAGCAGGGGAGTGTCGAAATCTCCTAATCTTGTAGGGGACAAACAGGCAGGAGGCTCATCTGATGATTTTTTTTATACAGGGACCTCTACATGCAAGCCTCTCAGGCACGGAATCAGGCAGATATGTGATCGAGTGGCTAACCAGCAGGGGAGTGTCGAGTGTATCTTTACAATAATTCTCCTTACCGCTATTTTGTTAACTATGCCGATTTTATATTAATGAGGTTTAAGTTTCAATTTTGTTCCGGTTTTATCCTCTATTATTTCCTTGGTAGTTTATACGTTCTAATATAATTGATGTTTATCGTATATTTTGTATAAAGAAGAGTAATTGTTTTAGAAATTATACATAAATAGTAACAGCCATAATCGCTTTTATTGTTAGAACACATACCTAGTACCCACGCCTGTCTATTTTAAATCCTAGTAATTTGACAACCTGACCACAAAAGCCTCGGCGAGCCACTTAAATTTCCTCGCGTAAATAACATTGTAACAGAGGTCATTGTCAAACATCGTAAACAATATTGTTTTCTTGTTTACACGACAATGTTTACGAAAAATATCCAAAACAAGTCACACGGTATTTACCCTCATTAGTAATCAAGTAATTACCTAGAATATTTGACTCAATTAACTGATTTGTTATTAAATAATTAGATGTGCAATTAATAAAGTAATTAAATTTAGTATAAAATGTCATACAAGTGCATTACTTTTTCAGTACAAATTGTTGAGTTGAACGTAAAACAACAAATTCAAATATGGAAGTCAGCCTGTCACAGATTTGCGAACTCCTTGGTGAACGCCTTGAAAAGTATAATTCTATACCGAAGAAACGGAAGGTTAGTAAAGTTAAGCGACTGATGACGTCAACGCCGATTCTTGAGGCATTTCCGGCGAAAATGTTTTCCCCAAATCTAGTTCTTTCTCCGACACCAACTGTTGACTCCGAGAAGAGGAGTACGCCGAGAAAGAGGGCTACTCGTGATGGACTACGTGGAAAGAAGTTGGTTTTTCATGATGATGAAGAGGACAACTTGAACTAGTGACTTATTAGGAGATAACAAATATTGATATTTATTTATTAATCTTCCAACTAAAATGTATGACAATTGAAGTTAACATATGTGTTACAAAAAAATATAATTAAAACATATACAAGATAAAATAAGCACACAAAAAAAATTCAGAATTTTTTTGTAATGGAGAAAAAAATCTTCAGCAAAACCGCGAATTAGGTTCGAAAAAGGCACCCAACAATGCTTTCTCTAAAATCGATCGACTCACTACAGGTTAAGCACTGTTCAGCCAATTAAAATCGCGAAAGAGAAATAGAATATGAGTACCTTAATTTATTGTTATTTAATATAAGTGTTCTGTTTTACCATTTTAATGTAAATGTTTAAAAAATATACTATTTTTTTTATTTACATGTTTTATCTTTAAACCATACTTCATAGTAAGTCTTAGAGATGTCGTTTTCTAAAATTCCCCATTTGTCTTTCGTCTTTTTATTAAAAAAAAAATTAAAACAAAAAGACGAAAGACAACAAATATTTCAAAGGAACAGTTTTTATTGGAAAGTTCAATTGTCGTTTTTATTATTAACCTTTACTTAATTATGTATGAAATCTTCCGTTTAAACTTTCTCTGAATTACCACAAATATTTCAAGATCATAATTAGCCAAATCGGTCCAGCCACACTTGAGTTTCAGCGAGACAAACGAACAGCAATTAATTTTTATATACAGCCAAAATCGTTTACGACGACATCGTTTAGAACGACATACCGGTTATATTGACCAATATTAAAAGTCGCTGAATTCTTTTGTATTAGCTACTTACTAATAATGTCAACGGATGTGACGACTATCGGTTGTGACGAACAAAATATATAAGTCCCGTCGATGTTGTTATAATAGATTATGTCAGTTAGAACAAATAGATATGGGCGTTAAGGCCCTGTCCCAATGGCGCAATGGAGGGCAGTGAGGCGCGCCGAACAATTAGTGATCTAAAACATTGAGTTTATGTAATTTTACCATTTTATTTCTAAAATGGATTACTAGGCTTGTGATAAAGTATATCGAGTAAATTTCAAAATCATGTTCTATATATATAAATAAATATTCGTCATAAATTGTCAAAAATTCGCTGTTTGGATGTTTTTTCTATGCAGCGAAGTTAATTAAATCGTGTATCGATCTTTCAAAATGCTTAAAAAACTACTCAACTCCAACATATATATATATATATATATTCCATTTAGCCTACTTTAAGGATCGAAAAAATGGAAAGCAACAATATTATACTTTTTTGGAGTTTGGTGATAGTATAGGTCCTTAAAAATCTCATAGACTGCAAACTTACATTAGTCATAATCTAAGTTTGCAATTATCATTACCGTCACAATCGTTCGTGTTCTTTATAACGCCGATAAATGACAGTTTGAATACGAAACAAGCGATATGATCGGAAAGGGCTGTCCTTTGAATAAATAAGTGCCCTCCTACTGTTAACGGCATACATTATAATAGTAAATCTATCATTAAACACCTATAACTAGATTATTATCGTATAAAAAACCTCCCTCGAAAGCATTTGTAACTCAGACACGAATGAAATGGCGTAATAAAATTTGTCATGAAGTGTTACGACACTGTTGACACTGATTTGGTTTGAACTTTTTTTCTTGTATCGTATTTTGTCGATGGTGTTTTGTTTCTATAAGAAAAAAAATTATATAGGTACACGCGTTAGAAGTTACTCTTTGTTGGCTTAACAACAAAATCTTTTCAAACATTTTATCCTTCGTCTTATTTAACATTAGAATTAACTTAAATGTTGGCTATAGCTAACTTTAGTGTGTCGGTTTTGTGTGAGAATGTGCGCGCGCATCGTAAAAATTTACTCATCATTTTTCCCTTACGCACCACAAAAATTTTAACTTCAAAACTAAAATGATGACTACAGCTTACTTCAGGGTGTCAGTTATTTGTGACGGTCTGCGCGTGCATCGTATAAATTTACTCTCATCATTTTTCCCTAACGCACCAAAAGAAGTATAACTTCAAATATTCCACAGATAATTGATTGCTTATATCTTGGTCGAGTTTTAACGCAGGCTTCAAAGCTGCCTTCTATCGTGCTTTTGAATTGTAATTGGAAACTGTGCTGTTATTTTACTCACATATGCGCACATTTAAATATTAGAATAAATATAAATGTAACAAATGATGAAATCTCTAAAGTGTTTAAGCGCAGACAATTACAAAGATTTAATATTTATCGGAAACAGAAGCAAGCACTACATACATATATAATACATAAATTGAACACCAAAACAGACACATAATAAATCAATTAATTTGTGTCAATAATCACTCGTGGTAGCAAGGTCTGTCCCATTGGAATTTGGATCATAAAAATAGGTTAAAGTACCGAGGAGTGGAGCTGTCACGGTATGGTGGTCGCTTGCGTCATTTTTACTGTAATCTGCCGATAAATCAAGTTCTCCGCCGAAATGAGATCACAGGCTTACATTGAAAGCTGACAGATAGGACTAATTTTACTGTGAAAACAAATATGAATTGTCATTATGAAGTCATGCGTCGGGACAATTTATTATTGTGTTAGATTTCTTTCTACATTTTTTGTATTTGTCTAAAGATTAATCTACAATCCTTGTTGATAAATTTCTTTTGTCCATGTAGTTGTAAAGCATATTATGTATTATTAGGCCGTTATTTATACAGTTTTATTAATGATTTGTCTCTCTCCTATATTTTTTTACAATTGGTATGGTGATTAAATTTTTAAAGAAAAGGTGCTTTTATAGAAAGGTTATGCGAGTATTTAGACCTAAAATATAAGTTTGACAACAATAAAAAATAACTACTTAGTATTTTAACATTGTGTTAATGTTCTTATTATATGACAATTGCATGCCTATTATTATACATCTTATTGTGCGGATTTTTATAATAAATAGATTTAAATGAACCATTTTTTATTCCAAATAAACGATTGATTATTATTATTATTTTTTATTATAGCTCAGTAATTACATTGCACATAATACGTTTAATTTTTAAATACAGAATAGAATTTAGTGCGATCAAAATCGCTACCAAATGATGTTAATTAATGAAACAATTCAAATCACTTAATTAAATTAATTAACCAAATTCAACTGTATCCGTTCTATGTAAATAACGTGATAATTAATGTTTACAATTGCGATAAGATCAGCCCTTTGTGTACACGTATTACTAGCTAAGCGAATCGGCACTGATTCTCCGACCTGTCATTTGTATTTAACTTTTAGAAGACGCAAGCTTAGTTTCATGAGAAAGATTGTGGTGCAACTCCAATGGTTCCATTTCCGACGATTTTGTATAATTATATATATACATAATTTTGTATGTATACATTTTATAATTAAAATTGACTGTGCTCTACACAAGTTTTAACTTCTTCGGATAATCACATCAATTAGGTTTTATAAATAATGTACAATTTCGATTAAGCACCGGACTAAATTAGGGCAGAAACCGCAGCTTCCACTGCTGGTGACCCCCTGGACCTTCCTGGTAGAACTTGTCCGCGAGGCAAGAGTCTGCCTAAAACCACTGATCACGACACCAGGGCCATGCCGAAAATACTCCTTGGACCCACATACCACCAGACTTGACGCCCCCGGACACCACCCTGGGATCGAGTTCAGCATTGCTGTTTGGTTTCCACAAACACAACCCTCGCCACAGCCCTCATCCAGTTCTAAAATTGCCCACACCGGCACCCTGTATTATCAGAGTACGAAACAACATACCACCGAACGGGAGGGAGTACAAGAACCATTTATGCATTGAATAAGTTTCCTTGGAAAACTGGCTATTTTTGCCGTAGTCTAGTTTAAAAGGTGTGATTTGTCTCAATTTCTCTACGGATTGTGTTTAGTGGTCTGTGGGGTAAGTTGATATAAGTTCATTTGATGTGGTGTGATTTTATGCGCTCATTGTATCCAATGACATTTCTAACCAATAAACAAAAGTGTTACCATGAAGTGACCTAGTTCGGGCAATGTCGCCTAGTAAACGAAATACGGACAAGAACGAGGACAGACAACCTCATATATTGTTCCGAGTTTTGTTAATTTTTTACCCTCAAATCTTAAAATAAAATAAATCAGTGGCGCTGTCCTGACCTCAGATTTCTGAATCTGTTTCTGGGCAAGATGATCAGCCTCCAGTGCCTGACACACGTCGTCGACTTTTTGGGTCTTAGACATGTCGGTTTCCTCACGATGTTTACCTTCACCGTTCGAGCAAATGTTAATTGCGCACATAGAAAGAAAATCCATTGGTGCACAGCCCGGACCGAACCTACGACCTCAGGTATGAGAGTCGCAAGCTAAAGCCACTGGGCCAACACTGCTCAAATCTTAAAATAACAGTCAAAAATTGCAAGGTAGTTTTTAGCCATGGGATGTAATTGCTTAGATTTAAGATGATGCACCAAGGTTAAAGCTCTTAGTGGTGCTTTGATGTTTCTGTACGTTAAGTTTAAGCAATATAAAAAAATACCTATTAAAATATCTATATAATTTATAATACTGCATTTTTTTAATTGAATCAGAACAGACCCTTTCTGACCATACATTTGTGTATTTCCACAGAGTATGCATCTTTCGCGCATGAGTTCTATTACAGTTCACTAAATATTAATTCACATCTAAATAATCAATCGAAGCTGTCATTCAAATTAGGTTATAAAGTATTTCAAAGCAATAAAAATAGCCTAATCAGTGGATGACATCATAACGTGCAAAACCACTCCCAACACCGGATGACTGTGGTCATGTAGACCATTGTCTTTGTCATAACTAATTACTGTGATCACGATTTCATATCTATTTATAATCCATTAAGGTGCCACTTGAGTTAATTGTTACAAGATAATAATATTCTTTAGTCCGATTTGGCTACGCCTTTTGATTATGTATAAAATTTTTTGAAGTGATACATCTTACATCAGGCGCATGAGGATGAAACTTTCACGGATTTGTAGTTTATGTTCTAAAACATACATATTTTACTATTATTAAACCATACCAACCATAAATATTTGCTAATCGAAGAAGACATTTAAGATCAACCGAATAATACAAAAGGAAACTGCAGCAACACGCCAACCACCTAATTTCGGGCCTCGGGTTTTTTTTTTTAATTTTTTAGTTGCCGCTGTTTGATAGATAGCGAGTTACATAACTCCCTTAAAACATATCATAAAATCTGATGAAATCCAAGAGGCTGATTGCAGATGGGTAAAAAAAATTTTTTAAACATTTAGCAACAATATAGTTCATGAGTCAATAAAACATGTCGTAAACCGCTTTGATGTCTAGAAATCTAGATTTTTTAAGTCTAGGTTTATCACCTTTTACAAAGGCGAAAGATTTGTTTGTAACACATTGTATCTTTTTTATGAATATTAAATTTTTATATAAACGAATTTATTTGTCATTAAAATCCTGTATTCTAGTATTATACACGTAGTTTTAATATGAGACTTTTTCTTATATACGAGTATAATAGAAAAATATACCTGATATAATTACTATTTCAGTATTGAAATACAGAAATTTAATGCCGCTAGCGTTAAAGGTACTTGTGTGACAAGTACCAAACACTTCAGTATTTTATTTATCCGTTTTTAATTATTTATCTATTCCGTAACCCTACAGCTAACAAAAAAATATATTATTACAAACAATTACACTAAAAGTATAAACAAAGTTGAAATACATAATATTTACGAAACAAATTATTCAATACATTTTACTAAGTAATACCAAATTTGGTTGTGTTGTGTGAAAGTGAGAGTATGTATGTGAGTATGAGAATGCTTAAATCAAATCAAATCAAATCAAAATTTATTTATTCAATTTAAATGCGACTTAAGGCATGCTTATGAATGTCAAAAACGTTTACAAAATTCGCGAAAGAGCAAAACTACGCCACTTAGTTATAGATATTATTTTAAGCATATACCGCGATGGCTTTAACAAGTCAAGGCTTAACTGTTGGTCGTTGTAATGCGATTCATATCCTGCGTGATACAAAACATAAGACCTTTGAATAGGTACCTATAATTATTAAGGTTAAGAATATTTCTCGGCTGAGAAGTTCTATATTCTTCTGGAATAACTTCGTCAACGCGTTTCAGGATATGACGTCATGGAGTGATGCTCAGATCGTAGGCTACAAGTCGAATGGTGTAAAAAATATAACATAAGAAAGAAATATAGAATACAAAACTCTTGATATTCCATATTCAAATGTTTCCTGTAAAAGGGTTTGTATCTTCAATTTGTCCTAGTTGATAGAAGTCAGTACTTGGTGTATCATGAAATGCGTGACAAAGCGAGTAACGGTTCCAGACACTGAGCTCGCAATTAACTATATCTCGTGGCACGTCTGTGGTATAGGATTACTAGTGATGTGTTACTGTGGTATCGATATAACACTAATTGAAATACTTTATTTGTACGTTTCATCACCATCACATCATCATCGCATTACCCGACTGGAACTCTTTCCACGGTCCGCTATAAGACATTTTCTTGCGAACTAGGAGAAAAGACGAGTTTAAAGAAAGAGTATAAAGGCTTCTTTCGAAAGGCTGATAAAGCTCGGGCTTTTTGGCCCTCCTGCTCTATAAAAAATTTATTCAACATCATTGACGTCAAAAAAATTGCTTGTAAGCTCCCAAACTTTAGGTTGAATCTTTCTAGCTACACATTATGATTTAGCCTATAATACTGAACCCGCTCACAAAACTCTAATTAATATTCTTCTGTCAATATTCAGAAATTTAGCTATTTTAGATAATAGATATTCTAAGTAGTATTTTCTATACTCGCAAGGATTAGTACTAGTATTACCGAACAACACTAAGTTTGCTTGGATAAGGCACTTGTATTAGCAGGCATCGGTGCCAACACTTAATTGGTAAATGTCAATTGCATTGATATTTTGAAATTGTGCAAAATTGGTTCATCTGTCTGAATTATTTTATATGTAAATAAGGTTTAATTTTACGATTCAACGCTACAAAGGCAAGGAATTTTGCCAAGCTAAAAAATACTTCACATACTGAATAAAACCTTCACGGATCAACCTCGTTGGTTTCCTTTATTCGATAAATAAAATATGAAGGGAATAGATACAAAATGACAACTGGTTTGGTTGCCTAGCAACAGAATTATTGGAGGGAAATTACATGTGTGTGAATTACATGTATGCATTAGATAGTGTTCTAATTTTGAATTAATCATAAGATTCATCAGACTTCATTAAATTTGATTATAGAATTACGTGAAAATATTCCATATTTTCCATACTTACAAATAATATTTGTTACGCTACAACGATACAGTAATTTCACACTTAATATACTTAATAATATTCTCACCATGTTTATCGTTTCAGTTATCGCTATATGAACTGAATTTAAACGATAAAGATCGCCATATTATGTTATGGAAGTATTCAACGTACGCCAGGCGCCAAGTTCCGCTAGGAATCTGTATGTTTATACTTAGCACATACAAAGGAGACATTGTAAGGAGCTCCGAATATACCAGCTGTTAACACTTTTATTATTTATTTCATAATCCTAAAGCTAACATGTATAGTATATAAAACCAATTTTAATAAATAGCCAAAGATGGAATACAAATAGGTTCAAACATTTACGAAATAAAATAAATTTAAATTCTTAATTTATTATGAATCTGAGATCGTAGGTTCGATTCTCACTTGTGCACCAATGGAATTTCTTTCTATGTGCGCATTTAATATTCGCTCGAACGGTGAAGGAAAACATCGTCAGGAAACCGGCTTTCCTAAGACCCAAAAAGTCGACGGCGTGCTTAAGGCGCAGGACACGGTTCACCTACTTGTCTCTAAGTATAAATTATCATGAAAAAAAATGTGGACTTAATAAATAAATTAATGAAACAGACAAAGAAGTCTCAGGCTTAGAACTAAAGGTTCTAAGGCCACTGATTTTATATTATTTCAAAAATTATTAATTACTGTTTTAAATCAAATTGTAAGAATATTAAATTCGTTAAAACAGTTCAAGGTTATTTGTGATGTACCTTAAACTCAAACTCAAACTCAAAAATATCTTTATTCATAGAGGTAAACATGTACACTTATGAACGTCAAAAAAAAAACAAATTAAATTAATTGTACATTTGTATTTGTAAATGTTACAACCAGTTCGCAAGTCAAGGGCGTAGAGCGGGTAAGAAGAACTGGCAACAAACTTTCCGCCACTCTTTGCAATCGCCAAGTTTTTAATGCAAATAAAACAACTATTTGATCTCGGGATATTTGTAATAATAACTCCTTTATCTCGGTATGAATATCGTTATAATTCAGGCATTCAAAAACACGTAACGGATGTAACTTAACTATTTTATGTATTTTATAAATATGCTAAAAATATAAACACAATAACCTCATAAAGTTGTATTGGAATAATAAAATATGTACACTACAGTCACGCTTTATTCAAACACACGAAACTAGAAAAACTAGTGCTGGTTAAAAGGTCATTTCAATAAGGCTGTGTGCAGACAGTTCGCAATAATTTTTATCTCTTATGTGTGGTTCTTCATATGTGTTTTATTTGCAGACAGCTGATTTGTAATTATGGTATCTTGTGTATGTTAAAGTCCTTCAGCTTTCTGTGTCAATATTCTTGAATTTGTAACATTCGGGGGTCAGAAGGGGTTAGAAATGAATACAGCACGTTGAGTGAAATATATTATATAATATATATTTAAGATTATTTCCTACAAAATTTTATATATCAAACATTACTTGCACTACAGAGTGAACTCTCAGAATTCCTGACTTCAGGTATGGAACCCATTTATAACTAAAATAATCAATGTATACAATTAAGATAAAAACAAAGTCGTTAGAATGGATCCTATTGTTTTGCGATGTATATTGACTTTCAAATATATACATCTTTATATAATTTAATGACTTCAACATAAATAACTTTACAAATTATCGAAGAAAGCTTCTAATATACAATATGAACATTAAGAAAGACGACTACTCTTACCTATACCAACTTAATTATCGACTTAAGTTTGTGGAGTTAGGTTATCTGTTTTCGAGTGAAAGTTCCATTCTTTTGTTTTGATCCAATCCAATCAAAAGAACTCATTCGATTCAACAAATTAGCAAATAAGGATTAAGTAAAGAAATACTTACACTATACTAAACTTTTTGTGATAAAATGTAATGCCGTGCATAACATCTGAAACAGTTATTATACAATTCTTCTTTAAAAGATATATTCGCGAGCTCTCTAACATTATCTTTAGATGTTAATATACAAATTAAATTATTTTTTTACGCATACTTTGTGGCGCCTGGACTGGCTTAAATTTTGTATTAATGATTATATTTTACGAGGCTCTATTTCTCGTTTAAAGTTTCTTAAGTCAAAATTATAAAAAAATTGTGTTTCAATAAGTCTAACCTGTCTATTCTATTAAACGTTCTATAATATCTCATAATAACACCTGAACATGACACTATTGTAAAATCATATAGTTTTTAAATTTCAATTACAATAACAGTGGTCATAAACCTTTTGGGCCTGGGACTCAGATTTTTATGTATCCATTTCTCATCAAATTTTTATGAAGTATCTGGAAATAATTATAAAGTATTATATACTTGTAATAAGTTATGTATTTTATTAACTTGCCGCGTGTCAACTCGTTTTGGACTAAAGTTACTTCTGGCCAATTATAATCTAACGAAGCGTACAATCACTTTACAGTCACACTTAGGTTTTTACAAAATAATAGGTATATTTAAGGAATCTTTCAAATAAATAACGACATTGAAAAATTATAAGGAAGTTGTAATACTTTTATTACGGTAATTAAGGCAATGCAAAAATTCTCCAAGTGGCGTAAATCAAAATTATTATTAATTATTTTGTTATTTTATGTGTTTGTTTATTTTGTAAATGTTGGCAACCAAGTCCAACATTATAAGCATTAAAAATTGACTAAGTTGGATGGAGCACCTTGGGCGCATAAGCCAATGGCGATGAAAGCTTACCTGAGCCTAGAGGTCGTATACCAATAGGTCCGCCTATCTACCTATCTACTGTGGAGGAGTACATGTTGCAGCTAAAATCCAGCAATTGGCCAGCACAGGACAGGGAGTAAGTAAGGGTATGTTTCATTAGTTAATATACTAATTAATCACTTAAAATCTTTTTGGCGGCCGTCTGTTGTCCTCCTAATTATTACAGTAATTTAAGTCAATACTAAACCAGTACAAATATTATAATAATTATTCGTATGCAACGAAATGTTAGATAAAAATGAAATAATGGTACGCTTATTTAAACAATACAAGACGGCATAACACAAAAGTTTTTATTTCCCAAATGTAATGCAAATTGCCATAATCTAAGAATAAAAAAGGATCGTCCTATTGTTTGCCAAAGGTCAACGCGTCTGTGTTTTGTGATAACGGGCATTCGGTAGCCGTTAGGAACATTCCGTTTATCAGACCAGCTCTGGGTTACGTATAAAATCCTAAAATATTTGATTTTGTATACTTTGCAGGGTTTTAGATATTTTGCGTTCCAAACCCAATATTTAAGCATTTAGCTGTAAATTGCTGATACGATTATATGATTTTTTTTGGAATATATTTATCTCAACAGCAGTGAGCACTCTTAATCCTGAGGTCTTGAGTTCGATCCTAGGCTGTGCAACAATATACTTTCTTTCTATATGCGCATTTAACATTCGCTCAAACGGTGAAAGAAAACGTCGTAA
This sequence comes from Pieris rapae, assembly GCF_905147795.1. Lineage (NCBI taxonomy): Eukaryota > Metazoa > Arthropoda > Insecta > Lepidoptera > Pieridae > Pieris > Pieris rapae. The sequence continues at coordinate 1,539,132 of NC_059511.1, read as the reverse complement.
GAAAACCGGCTTGACCCAAAAATTTGACGTCGTGTGTCAGGCACAGGAGGCTGATCACGTACTCGTCCATTTGATTGACAAATGATCATGAAACAGATACTGAAATCTGAGGCCTATACCTAAAAAGGCGCTTCGATTTTTTTACGTTTCTCTCGTTACCAAACGTGCCATGATATATTGTTCAGAACAAAGATTTTCTTTATACAAACCAGACTAAATGTTAGATAAATGTCAGAATAAAACAGTCATATTATAAATAAATATACAGCACAGCAAAATCTTCTTGTATAATTAATTCAATTGATTTATCACATATAAATCAAATAGTTTATGTTCGATTCGAATAGCAAACGGTTTACTTCAAACAGAATATTTAACTGTTACATAATTAACTAAAATAGTAGTATAGTAACTGCAAAACTAGAAACAAATGAACCGCATGATCTATTTTCAAGTTATCTATGTTGTTATCAGATAATGTATTTTTCATTACTATTGCATATTGTTAAACATTATGTTAGTTGTGTTTAATTTTATATGGCACACATAATAAAATACTTGGGCCTGTTTCAAAATGTCCGCATAAGTTCCAAATAAACTATTTATTACTTATTGGTAGGATAAACACTGTTGCGTTTCACGACTGTCAGATAGCGCTATACGTCATGAAACGCGAAGTTTCTTATTCAGAACTTTTATCTTCCAAATAATATGTGTTGCATAGCTATTTGGTACTTTATCCATACATTGTGAAACAGGCCCTTAGGATAACAATTTACGTAACATACCTAAATCATACACTGCATTTACCACGAAGAGTTCAGACTCAGAAGAGTTGTTCGCATTAATACCTACCGCTGAAATTCATCATCGTCGGCAGAACACGAAATTAAATGAAATATTTCGCTAAAAAAGTTCGTTCAGTTACGCGTCAGAATAAAAATCTAATCACGTATAATGTAACGAAAAGAAGCATGTGATCAAAGATTTTGTAAAGCAAGTATTCAAATACCCGCTCCATACAAGTCTCTTTATAGAAATAATGTCTGTAAAATACCCTTTTAGAAGCCGGATATTTCCAAACTCCGATATTAACGTTTATATTATCTTCCTGTATGTTTTATTAGTTTACTGTGTAAACATAGGCCACTACGCAGTCGGTCATTTGATCTTAATAACAATATGAGCGTAATATGACACAGGAAATATACTACAGACTACAAAGTATCTACACACATTCCTTATACTGAAATTGTACTAGCACTCATACATATTAAAACGGTTGCTAGCAAATTTAGTTTAGGTAATCTGCAAATGGAGCTTTAGCGTACTTTAAAAAGTTTGCGAAATACGTAAAGCTCTCTACGATTTGGTTAATTTAATCCAGGTGAATCTATTGTAAATTGAATCATATGTTTGTTAATCGAACCGTGATAGTAAATTTTGTGTTAATGTAATAACAAAACTATCAAATACAATAATGTGTGATTTTAACTCGACTGTTGAACTGGGGCCCATTTATACGGCAGTAAAATTTGTTCCTTCTCACTATATTAATAAATCCGTTTGTTTATATTTCTATATAAATTCGTTTAACATGTCAAGTAGTTTCTGCCCAAAATTGCCCTTGATGTCAGGTGTGTGTGTCACGATGTGATTATCAGGTGTAATTTTCGATTTTCTCCCGTCTCTTGTCATCACAACTTGCAAGAAAGGGACGAAATAGTAGTTAAAAGATTGATTTTTTTATATATAAGAGGGAGTTACTTTACATTATTATAATTAAATTAATATTTCAATTATAAGGCTTTTCCGGAAATTCTATAAATGCTGCAATAATGCGCGTGTTAATAAATTTCTCAGATGTGTTTATTCAAAGTCAATACAAGATATTTCCTACAAGCCGAGACCATGTTGTCTCTGTCACTGAGTAAACGTAAACCCACATTTATTTGCTAAGAAAGCTAATATGCAAGAACTATCAATTGCACTTAACACATTATCATTGTTCGAGTCAATATTTGCTAATATCATTCAAGTATTCCAAGTACAAAAGCTCTTCCTTGAATAAAATTAATAATCTATAAACTTTATATAAAAATATATAAAAATATTTTTACTTTTTCTGCTCATCAGCTCAATCATAAATTAGCCAATAATTGCAATAACTATATAGTTATTGCAATTATTGGCTAATTTATGATCCGTATTTCAGAAAATATTTTTTTCAATAAATTATCATAATAATCTTTCTTAATATTATGTATCTCATCTTAAAATCTTTTAATCTAAGCTTTTTATAAATATTAACAAGCATTCGAGAGCTTTACTTAAAAGTTCTTTAGAAATTGCAATAGCTTCGCGTCATTAAAAGTTTTAATTAATGTTTACCATTCGCTTCCTATATCAATAAAACTGGTATTACAAATGTAGTTTATTCCTCATAATTACTAATACGTCAATATTAATCACTATATAGTTATTGCAATTATTGGCTAATTTATGATCCGTATTTCAGAAAATATTTTTTTCAATAAATTATCATAATAATCTTTCTTAATATTATGTATCTCATCTTAAAATCTTTTAATCTAAGCTTTTTATAAATATTAACAAGCATTCGAGAGCTTTACTTAAAAGTTCTTTAGAAATTGCAATAGCTTCGCGTCATTAAAAGTTTTAATTAATGTTTACCATTCGCTTCCTATATCAATAAAACTGGTATTACAAATGTAGTTTATTCCTCATAATTACTAATACGTCAATATTTATAACTTTTTTCCTTCAATGAAGTTCACAACAAATGCCTCAGAATTTACATGGCTATGTAGCCTGTATAAGTAAGCTTTACGATATTAAGATCCCAACGGATACTTTTATTTTACAATGGTGATTGGAACTTACAGTACCATTTCTAAACAATACTTTTTCACCAAAACTTCACTTAAACCTAATTTTAAATCTACTATAGAAACTATATGGAATGCAGTTATGTGACAAGAGCATCTGAAATATAAATAAGTTTTGATTCAAGGAATTGGTATTAACATGTTAACAGTTTAATTATATGTCCGCTTTTGTTGACAGTATGACAAAAAGGGCTGTCGTCTACATATATATGTTTCACGATTCTAAGTACTTTTAGGGTTTGTGACAGTAAGCCTAAATGAATTATTATGATTTACCGCAATGTCTGTGCTCTTTTGTTTATTGTCAAGTAGGTATTGTTTTAGAATTCTCAATAATTACTTACAGCTAGGGAAGAAGTAGAATACAGCAGAATATATCACAGATTAATGATGAAAATATGGAGATTGGAGATCACTCCATATATTTATTTATTTATTTAAACTTCAATACATTACAATTAAAATAATTAATAAAAAGGAGGGCGACTGGCGGACTCAACGTGTTCGATTTAAAATTAAAGGTGAGCACAAACAGTGCAAAACTACATAAGACTAATAATAGAACAAAGGAAAGCAATTAAAATATATGTGTAAATATTAGGAAAACTGGGATCTCGGGGATCTGGTATGTTTAGTTATTGAGGTATTCTAAATAATTTTTTGCGTAAATGTTTTGGGCATTTAGTAACAAAGAATTGAATTTGACTTTATGAATTTCGGTTCCTAAGCCTCCTGCATACAGAGATTATTTTTGATATCCTAAAATGTCCAACAGCATCTCATACCTCTCATTTATGGATCTCACTGTCTAAAACTTATCAAAATCGTCATTAAGTAAGTAAAAATACTTTGATAATGTCATATACAAAGCATTCTGCTGTAATTTTAATTATTGTAAAAAAAATATAATAGGTTATGGCTATGAACTTGCTACACAGCGAAACTTTCACATAGCATTATAATTTATATTTAACTCATAATTAAAATACGTAATATTATCTATTAACCCATATTATGCGAACACACATAAATGTCACATTCAATGCAATCAAAGTTAGAATGATGTTCGACCAGCTATAATGGCTGGTATTAAACTTTATTGTACAATATCGGGTACATTGATATATTGTAAAATTATATATAATTAGTTAACATAACTTTATTTTATTTTAATAATATAAAATTATATTTTAATAGAGAAGTTGGAACATTAACTGGACGCAGTTTTTCTGTCCACCAGGACGTCCAACAGATTTAAATACACCATTACAATGTAACCATTAAAATTGCGAGTAGACTTAATATAATTTGACAGTGTTTATTATTTTTATAGCATATTATAAGTGTAGTTTTTTTTCTTATAACGGACGCCTGATTTTCTATTAACCACGTGATCAGGCAGATCTGTCGCCGAGAAGCTAAGTATCAGTGGAGTGTCTTATTTCCGCTTTCCTAAAAGCGACTTTACTTACTTTGGCGTCTCCTCTCATGATATTTATGGGTAAAAGACAATGAAAAATGTATTTCAAGAAAGAAAGTTTTCAAATAGATAAAGATTAGTAACGACGTAATTACGATATACCGACGACACCGCTCTTCTGGAACCTCCATAGAGGACAAGGATTAGCTGTTGAAAAAAAAATTGTTACTCGAGCTAGGAAGTAGAAACATTGGCCTCGCAGTGAACAGAGAAAAACCAAAATTATGATAGCGCGTCGATCCGGTAAACTCCCAGGCATATTTTCTATGTACTCTTGGGATCGCAAATCTTCAATAATGACAGCACTGTCTCTGAGATAAAAAAGGAAAATCGGCGAAAGACGTTGTGAAACTTTTAGGAAACATATGGAAGAATAGACGAATTACTATCAAAACTAAAAAATTATACTGATCCGTGCCCTTGTAATTTGTATCTTCCCGTATGGAGAAGAATCGTGGACTATCTTAGTCCGAGAAAGGCAAATGATTGAAGCTTTTTAAATGGCGGATCTAACGAAAACCGAACCGTTTATCAACTATACGCCGACATCGCATAATTTCATACTTTTCAAGCAATGCGTAGGCGACATGAAGCTTATCGTAAATTTTTAGAAACATATCTTTATTTATTATTATTGTAGATATAACGATTTTTATTATATATATAATGTATTCATAAAGTAAATTTAACATACGATAAAATTAGGGGGAAGTGTAAAAACGTGGTAATAATGCCCCACCATTGTCGGTGACAAAGAGACAGTGATCCTTTGTAGGGGATTGCAACAGAGTCGATGATCCGCATCACTGGACATACAATATAGGCCATGATCCATTCATGGAACGTTGAATCACTGAAAGCATGGCTGTTAAGTGATTTTGACCCCATTACGAGCAAGCAGTTATATGAAAACATATCGGCGATTAGAAAACCTGAAAGCATTTGTTACTGACAGTTGTCTCATAAGTATTCATTCATTATGTGATGTAAACGCTTATGTTTTACAGTTCCTGGGATAGGGGGCGCTTTGAATATAGAATATAATATTCACTTTATATAACCCCTCTTTTTTAAATGAATCATAAAAAAGAGTGTGTAGTTATGTACACGCGTTAGAACGCCTCTTTGGCGTTAGGAAAAAAATAACTAAAATGCAATAATGATTAACGATAAATATTAAAGTTGATCAAAAAGATTTTATTTAAATAAATAAATAATTAGTAAATACTATCACCGGCACCAGAATACGATACTACGATAGAATACTGTTACGAAACACGTGTTCTAAATATAAAAATACTACAATATACAACTTGAACATAGTTATCGATTTCCATGCCACCTAGACCTAACTTTACGATGTCGAATTTAGGTGTTGATGTGCGCGCGCATCGTAATAATTCACTCTCATAATTTTTCTTCATCGCGCCAAAAGAAGTATAACTTTAAAAAGAGGTTAACGGTTGATGGACTCGCGCCAGCCTAACTCCTTCTAAATGCACAGAAGACATCTGGGCACTTTGCAGACTACACGGAGCAACCTCGTACTGGATTTCAGAAAGTTGGTCTCGCATTCCAGTGGGTGACTGATTCCTCTGCTGTTAAACAACCTCTGAATGCTATTAATAACATACACATTTATATTACACAAATGCTCAAAATGAAGAGTGCATGTGTATATATACTTTTGGAGCGTAAATCCGACAATTTTGGTAATCGCCGAGCGTATAAAATGATGATAACCTATGTGAGCAGAGGGTACTGCTGACTTGTAGAAGTATAGATTATTGTACAAACGTGTTTTGGGATATTAGGTAAGAAAGCGGCTACCTATCTGTATTGCTATATTCGCCGCAATAAGTAGGATAAACTCAAGTGTAATAGTCAGATATCATTTTCCAAATACCATAAAACAATATTAACAAGAAAAAGGAATCTTAAATATACAAGTATCTCCCTTCAAGAAACGAGTGTACCAATTTATGAAAGGCCGGAAACGAGCGAGCCTTCTCGCAGTGTGAGTGCTCATGGGCGGCGGTCTTATAACTTGTATGGTGTATAAATAATCTTTATAAAATATACCATACTATTAATCACGTCATTACAACTGAATTTCGACAATTATTTATTTTTTATTTATTTATTGTATAAATAATCTTAAATAGTAGAAGTTTGTATGCTGGAAACATAAACTGGACACAGTTAATTACGTAACTACACAGTAGAGAACATATTTTCCGTTATCCAAATCGCTATGAATGTTTCTCAATATCGAAAATGCATGTCAGAACTGGGTGATTACAATAAACACTATGACAGCTCACAGAATAGAATTGTCACTGCCTCTGTGTAGTAGTCGTGTACTGTCATAATCCATTATGCATGCTGGTTAACTCGCAAAGCTCGGAGATACGAAATTATGCACCGAATTTACAATTTAAAACGGAGCTTGTAAGCAATGAAGCTGATGGCTTTAATCTGTGATATTTTGGTTAAATTAAAGCATTTTATCATTTATTTTACATTTTTAGCACACAATTTTTTCGAAGAAATTTACGTATTATTAATTTTTTTAGGTAAATTAACGTCGAACACATTCGTTCGTACATTTCGCTACACAGAGCTAAGGTCAATAATATTCAGTTGAATATTATTGTGATATTTTCATTCAAATAAAGCAAATGTATAAGTAATGTGCATGTATGTCATCTTCCACAAATATTCCTCAATCTTAGATTTTTTTTCCATTGGAGTAGAGGCTGTGCAACCCGCACCGGCGCTATTTAATGATTTAATATGGCGCCTGGTAGATAGTACTACTAATAGTACTATCGCAAGACAGCGAGTAAATGCTGCCAGTATTAAAGATACACACTGCAACAGGAAAAATTAAATTATTATTATGTATATAATATAAATGTCTGGAAATGTTACTCAATCCCAAAAGCTTTAAAGAAACTTTATTCTAAGAGATCTTTTGCACACATTCAATATTTTCTTATAATCATTGATACTTTATTAACTTATTAATGTATGTGAAATATTTATATTACTTGTAAATAAAAATAATAATTTAGATCACAGACAAAGTACGTTTTATGTACGTACATCGTTAAGAAGATTAAACAAAGCGTAAAATTATGTCACCAGTCACCATAGGCTGGGCGTCTGCAGTTATTATTAGATCGGCTGGTCGATACATGGGTGTCGCAAGATATTTTATCCTTTATCGTATTCGAATTATGAACGAAAAACGATTCTATAATTTTATGTATTCAAACAAACAAACAACTTGGACAAATACTTATGAAAATATATGAAAGTGAAACTTCGTTAGGCGCATGAGGGTAATTTTTTACGGAACGTCACGAATATGTGCAGCGTTTTTGTTAAAGAACAGAGAGAGAGCTATTGAGACTGATTGAGAGAGAGTGAGAAAGGGAGATCGAGTAAACGGGGTTTTTGTTGATGTATTCGTTTAGTAGTTACATATCAGAATTTAAGATGGAAATTATGTCGCATGGCGTCTTGTGCAGTAAACGCAGCACTTAATTCCCGAGGAGACTTTTGTATCAAAGAAGTCGCAGGCGTCCGCCAAGCAACCGCGTATATACAATATAGCAATAATGTAGGAATATATAAAGGCAAAAGAATACAATAATGATATGAAAAAAAAATCTGTGGCGCTACAACCTCCTTAGGTCTTGGCCTCAGATTTCTGAATCTGTTTCATGTTTCATAATAGGCAAGTAGGTGATCAGCTTCCAGTGCCTGACACACGTCGCCGATTTTTTGGGACTAATACATGTTGGTTTCCTCACGATGTTTTCCTTCACCGTTCGAGCAAATGTTAAATGCGCACATAGAAAAGAAACTCCACTGGTGCACAGGCGGGGATCGAATCTACGACCTCAGCAACACCGCTCCAAATAATAATACGTAGAATAATAAACAAGCAAGGCTGCCAAAACGACTCGGATAAAGATCTCTGTGAGTTGTTAAAAATGTCCACCGAGTAATTTTTCATCACAGTTTTTGAAGTTATACTTCTTTTGGCGCGTTAAGGAAGAATTATGAGAGGAAATTATTACAATGCGCGCTCAAGCCGTCACAAAAACCGACATTCTAAAGTAAGCTATAGTCAACATTTTAGTTCTATTGTAAGTGACATAGAATAAGGCGAAAGATAAAATTAAGTACAGCCCATACTCTACAAATATGTAAGTAAAGGTGGTACCTTTATTTAATAAAATATGCAGATGTCATGACAGTCACAGTTGTAGTCAATTTGAGGAATTACTTAAAAAGCTATTTATAAAAAACACACTTATCATACATCAAAATACGAACCAAGGTTATATTCATAGAACGTCTGAAATTTAGATCTAGTTACTTTAAATCACTTCGCTAGACAATACAATTAATGCATGAAGTTATATGGTAAAATATTGTCAATATAATTGCAATTAATTTACTTACATGCGCATGTGCAAAAGCCGGGGATCGAACCCACAATATCAGGGATGAGAGGCTCACACTGAGCCTAGGCAAACACTACTCTTAAATGGATTTTTTTCACATTATGACACGCTAATTAATAACGTCGATGACGACGAAAATCGACCCATCAATATCGTATATTGTAACAACATAAACATAATGGGTATTTCATTTTACGATAGAATTTGTTAGCAATCATATTAGATGTAGGTGTAGAACTTTGATTTATTAACATTTTATGTACGAAAGCGACAGTAAGTGTGTGTGTGAATTTCGCTTTTATGACGCACTGTTATGAGTTGAATTGTTTGTCATGTTTTGTTTTGTTTGTATCATATAGTTATATAAGTGAAACCTATTGTGGATACATCTAATGTGTTTATTTTATGTTTTATTTTTAAGTTTATTTTTATTGTAAAGATGTATCTCTTTGGTTTCCAAATAAATAAATAAATAAATATCATATCTCTTTTATTTTACTAAGTGAAAGTCATATAATTTATTGCAATTAGGCCTATTGGAACAGCACTTTTAAAAATTATGTGTTAAATAAAAAAATGAAGGTAGTTCTCATAGGGAGAAGAATATGCAAGTAATATTATTATATATAATAATAGTAACTTCATATCTTTCTTTAAAAATAGTTTTCAGAGTATTTTGAACACAATCATTTGATAATTATTATATAATATATATATATATTTAGTATTATTAAACACATGAGAGAAACTTAGATGCATATAATATGAAATACTCCTCCGTGACCTAGTGGTAATCCCACATAGTGGACAACCCAGAAACCAAATACCTAAACCTAAGTGGTTATGGCGCTAACGGTTTTCTTTATTATTATTTCGAACCAATATGACTAAGGGTCCAAAAGAAAAGAGCTTATAGATTTTTTAAAGGCCGATAACGAACTCGCAAATCCTGGCAGGGACAGCAAAATAACACCACGTGTTCTATTAAAAAAAACTCGTAACTTAATGATAATAACGCCCTTGACTTGCGAACTAGTAAATGTAAACTTACAATTTATTTAATTTGTTTTGACGTTCATAAAAATATACTTGTTTACATATATGATTAAAGATATTTTTGTTTGTTTATTTAATAATTTATATCACTACATTTATATATTACTAAAGGTTTAAAACATTCAATATTTTAGGAGATTCCATATAAAAGCCATTCAAATTTGTCACGATAGATGAATATCTAAATAGAACACAGGACCTCCAAGCAACCTATAAAACCACTCGTGACGATTCGCACACCCACTTGCCCCGCAATTTATTTATTTGACATTTCACGTTGATTCTTCCTCATTACTATGCACTGCATTGTTTTGATTAAAATAGTTTATTTATTTTCATAGCTAATCATAAAATAGCTATCGAGGGTTATGCTTAAAAGGAGTATGAAGAATATATATATATAATCCATATCACTAAATTACCATCAATGATGAATCATGAGCACACCAAACGAACCCTCATGTACATACCCGTACCAAAGTACGGGTATGTACAAAGGTGGGTATGGCAAACCACCATCACACAATACAGCCGAATTAGATATTACTTAGTAAAATGTATTTTAATTTTTTTTCCATTCACAAATGTTTGACCTTTTTTAATATAATATGTAGTCCATCTTTGGCTATATCTCAGTACCTATATAGTATAATAGTAGTTTTTAGTTATATATAGTTTGATTTATCTGTAGGATTAAGAAATAATGAACTAAATATATAACTTACATTACGACCATATGTAAGGTTGACTTTAATGATTATCGATTAATATCATGTTTCATTTGTTTCATTATTCTTTTCATTTGGGTTGCCTGTACTTTATGTATATTATTTAGTATTTTGTTATCACTGTTTCTGAATAAATAATAAAAATATAATCCCCAAAATTTGCTTCATCCAAAAGTTTTCGCTTCCTTACGAAAATACACGTTGTCCAGAGTACATGTTTTATTCATACCTTCGCATCAAAGGCGGAATATTTGAGTATTTTGTAAAACACTGCTTTACTATTTACGAATGTATAAATACTAATTGTTATTTACAAAGATGTACAAAAAGAAGTAGTTTTATGTATAAAAAAAAATTTTTTTTAGCTGGGGCGGTCAGTGAGACGCTGTCTCATAATTTGACAATATGATTGATTAGAAATGGTGCAGTGATAACGACATCTCTTCAGTATTCTGAGGCCAGGACCTAAAGAGTTTGTAGCGCCACTGATTTATTTTTATATAAGCCGAGTAAAAATATTTTGTATCCTCAAATTTGATTAAACATAAATTATGTATTTCGAACACTCATTATAAGTTATTACATTTGTACCAGCACTATTTGACTATTTTAATTAAAAACACAACTATACAACATTTCACTTTTTATAACATTAGTATAGATACATAAACAGGCATTTTAAAGGTTTTTCTTTATCCTCGCAAGTGCGTTGCCGGTCATTTAACAATTGGAACGCTTATTTCTTGAAGGACCCTATGTCGATACGGATGGTATATCGAATTCAGATACTGCCTTTTCAGTATACTGAAAAAAATCGTAACATTTCCCGCAATTTTAGCGAAACATTCTTATAATAAATCCAGCACTAATTAAATTATTTACCCAAACAACAATTACAACGAATATCAAATAGACTAATAAAAATTATCAGAAAGTGTGTGTCAATTAAGATGATTACATTCAATCGGCCACATACGTCGATGACACAAATTGGACGCCTCAATTTCATTTGAGTAATTTCTGATTTGGAAGTATTAGATGTTATTGATTGGTTAGCCAATCACCCACCGACGTCACCTCCGCAGATATACTAAGGCCCGCACGGTATAGTACGTTTAAATCGTGTTCGTTTGATAACACCCGTGCGGTAACCTAAGTAACCTCGGTGCGGCTTTGTATACCGGTGGGGTTTGACTTCGTACTCGTTTGTCAAGACGGCTCGTCGTAACGCTGGTACCGCCTCGACCCACGCACCCCTGCTAGTGCGTAATTGTAGGTGTTGTCTTGAAATGAAACTGCGGCTTGTTCTTGTTTCTTGCTTCGCCGATTATTCGTGGATCACAGCTCGTTGTCACGGGATAAAGGAAAGAGTCGAGTCTCTACGCGCGTCTGCACCGTGTCACGTCTGAACCGAGACTGCGCGTGTGCACCGTGTCAAGTCTGAACCGCGACTGCCCTAGACTCGCCCGCGCCGAGCTTAAGTACTCCACGAGTATACCGCGACGAGAGCTACGCTTATATACATTTGCGCCGGTATACCGCGTCGAGAGCTGTGACCCTTTTATTCGGCGAAGTATTCTATTTATTTATTTAATATATTTACATTTATAAATGAACCATATTTCTCACTTAAATCTGTATACATATTTTGTCTAACTTATAACTCTTAACACTCGCACATAATTTCTATCTATAGAGTTACAATTTTCAAACCTAACTTATAATATATTTATATTTCTATTTATGAGTCGCCAACATTCTCCCCCTCGTGCGTAGCACCGTCGTTTCTGCACGGCGACTCCGCAGGCACCAAGATCAGGATCCTCGACGATGGTCTTCGTAACACTCCCCCTTTGGTTGCGACGTCCACGATTTCTGGTTATTCCGTCGGGCCCGGGGTATGTAGTTTCCATGATTCCCCTCGGCCAAGTGCATCGTGGTAGCGTGCGTTTTACGATAAAAACCACGTCGCCTGGTTGCAGCTGCTCGCCTTTCTGTAGTTTATTCGTTTTCCTGGGCAGTAGTTTGGGCAAGTACTCCCGTAGCGATCTCTTCCGAAAGTGATCAGAGAGTCGTTGGACGGACTTCAAATCTTTTCTGCCCACCAGCTTTGCATCAGGAAAATGTAGTATGCGCGCAGCTCCACTGGATCGGTCAATGAGAATGTAGTTTGGTTTTAGCGTCTCCTTTTTCGAATTGTCAGCTAGGTTCGTGATTGGTCTAGAATTGTCTATGTGTTCTGTCCCCAACAAGGTTGCCTGCAGTTCAAGTCTCGGCGTAGATATTGATTTCCGAGACTTTGCTCTCGACTTGGCACCAACGAGGTTTACTAAGTATTTTCCATTACCTCCAGTTGCGGCTGCATACATTGTCTCACTCGCGTCTGCGACAGTATGCAGCTCCCCCTCAGTGCAGAATAGTGACATACATCGCGGCAGCCGATTGTCTTTTATTCTACCGATATGCTCTAAGTAGCTTTTCCGAGCTTCGGTGTCGTCTTCAACGATCACTCTTTTGTTCGACGTCCATCCTCGTAACTCAAAGTGCGCTTTCATGTGGATCAAGTTCACTGGCTGTATAGCTCGTTGGTAATCGTCGACACAGTAAAAACTTTGCAAATAGTTATCCATATAGCGATATTGCTCTATTGCTTGCGCTGCTTCTGGATATTTATGTACGAAGGCCTTTGCATTTTTGTTTTTTATATAAATCGTGGCACAAGGTGACGCAGCTCCTAAAATCACTGATAACATTCTGTTATCCTTCACTAGCGCTTTCTTGTCTTTTTGCCAAAGGAACCTGAGACTATTTCTGTCTTCTTCACATATTTTCACCCGCAGAAACATTTCTTTTTTATCGGCCGCTATCGATACGAGTTCTTGACGTACTCGCAGTGACACTCGTAATATTGACTGTAGACCGGTCCTGAAGTCCGGTCCGCACAGCAGAATGTCGTTGAGGCTGACTCTGTTGTGATTGGCTGCACCGTCGAACACAATTCTTAGCTTTTTCTTCACTGGGATATGAGGCAGGTACCATTTTTTGTTCGATGTGCAGTCGGCTGTTACTTCTTCAGCGTAGTTGCTTTTCAACAGATCTATTTGCGTGCTATATTCATTTTTAAACTTAGCGGCCTCACGCAGCTTTTTCTCTATTCCTTGATATCTGTTGAAGGCCGCTGAGAAATTATTTGGAAGTTGTACGTCTTTCGTTTTCCACAACAGTCCGACGTCGTATCTGTCATGCTGAACCCCCAAAGACTCAATTTTAAGACGTTCTCTCACTGGCTGATTTATTTTGTCTTCGACGACTCTTGCGTGTGCACATGTGTTCACATAATTCATCGGAGACACGCCGTTGCTATCGTAGCCATGGATAACCCATCCTAACTTTGTTCTTGACGCCACCGGCTGCCCTGGCTTTCCGCGTCGTATCTGTAACGAGACAATATATTTCCAATTGTCTTGGCCAATGAGCAGCTTCGGCGCCTCAGCTTCGTAGCACACGTCTTGCAGTAAACCCCGCAAGTGCAAACACTTCTTAAGCCGTGTTTTATCGATAAGTTGTGGGGTTAATTTCAGCTCTTTGATAGTCCTTGCCCGCTTAAGTGTGCTCTTCTCGCATTGTCTTATCCCTTTCACTTTGATATCTACAATCATTGATTCGTGATTTTTTATTTGTCCTCCGCCGATAGTTTCTATGTTTAAGGTTTCGCGAGGACCCTTAATGCCGATGCTAGCAGCCACATTTTCGTCAAGCAGTGTCACCGTTGAGCCTTCATCTAGCAGCGCCAGTACTTGTTTGCTCCCAGCCGGTCCGTATAGCTCCACCTTAAGCATCTTTAAAATAGCTTTCGGTGTACTAATTGTATTGACCGTCGCTGTCTTGGTCGCTGCCTCTTCATGACATAGTTCGCTCTCCGATGTCACATGTGATAAGCTGTGATGCCATCTTCGACACAACTTGCACGGTGGTCTTCGGCATGTTTCTTTCCGATGCTTTCCATCAAGGCACTTGAAGCAAACCTTAAGCCTCTTAACCGTTTCCCATCTATCGTTGACTACTGCATTCAGAAATCTTTGGCAGTCTTTGAGCTTATGGTTGCCTTCACAAACTGGGCACTTGATTTCTTCTGGTCTACTCTTTTCAACAATATTAAAAGTAGCTTGCTTCACCGGTCTTCGTATCGTTGCGCTCGGTCGTACACTTTTGCTCTCTTCGAGTATCGCGAATGCGCCGCATTTATCCGCTTCTGAATTGAGGAAGTTGCTTATTGTTTGAATATCTGAGGACGATTCATCTCCCCTCGCAGCCGTGTAGTCGTACCATCTGAACCTCAGAATCGCAGGCATCTTCTCTATGATAATTTTCACAATTTCCGGTGAGTACAAGTATTGCGGTTTCTTCAATCCTTTTATGGCGGCCACGCTGTTGTTTATTTGGCTAGCAAATACGCATATGTCTCTGGGATTCTCCGTCGTTCTGTGAAGCGCTTTTAATTTCTCAAGTTCGGCTAACACCAATGCGTCGGGTCTACCAAATCTTCGGCGTAAAGCGTTAATAACTTCTTCTGGCTTCGCTTCTGAGTACAAGAGGCTCTTAATACTCTCTCTCGCCGTGCCTTTAATCGCCTTACGCAGCCGCGCCATGTTCTGAACGTCCGAGAACATGAGAGATGTATCTTCGTATACAACTCGGAACGCTGTCCATTCGGAGCTGTACCCTTCAAATATTGGCAGCTCTTGAATGTATTTCGGTTGCGGCATTAGATGGTTCGTCATGACTTCCTTTATTGCGTCCGCTATTGCTCGAATGTCGCTCTTTGTTTCTTTTTCTTCTGGCTTTTGTTCCGATGAGCGCATCCAGTTTGCTACCTTTTTTTCATAGTCATCGTTGACGTTTTCTATTACGGAGTCTTCCTCTTCCGTTTCTGCTTCTAATCGTAATCTGGCCAGGCGTGCTGCTGCCTGCGCTTCCCGCAGTTCGCAGCGAGCCAACTCTTCTCTGGCCTCGGCTAGTCTTCTTGAGCTGGCTTTTGATACGGTTCTCGATGCGGCCCGCCGGGTATAACCCGCTGGTATCAGAGTCAATGCTTGCTCTGATTGGCTGGCTGCGCTCGTCGACGTAGACTGCTCGATCGTTTTCTCTTCGCCTGTGGTCCGGACTTCGGACGTAGTGGCGGAGGTAACAGTCAACGTCGATTCCCCTCGCTGCATCCCGTTCTGTGATCTTGTGACTGGCATTTCCTTCTCGCAATATTCACTTCTTGGTGACAACCGTTGCAGGATCCGGCTCGAAGGACCACTATTGATTGGTTAGCCAATCACCCACCGACGTCACCTCCGCAGATATACTAAGGCCCGCACGGTATAGTACGTTTAAATCGTGTTCGTTTGATAACACCCGTGCGGTAACCTAAGTAACCTCGGTGCGGCTTTGTATACCGGTGGGGTTTGACTTCGTACTCGTTTGTCAAGACGGCTCGTCGTAACGCTGGTACCGCCTCGACCCACGCACCCCTGCTAGTGCGTAATTGTAGGTGTTGTCTTGAAATGAAACTGCGGCTTGTTCTTGTTTCTTGCTTCGCCGATTATTCGTGGATCACAGCTCGTTGTCACGGGATAAAGGAAAGAGTCGAGTCTCTACGCGCGTCTGCACCGTGTCACGTCTGAACCGAGACTGCGCGTGTGCACCGTGTCAAGTCTGAACCGCGACTGCCCTAGACTCGCCCGCGCCGAGCTTAAGTACTCCACGAGTATACCGCGACGAGAGCTACGCTTATATACATTTGCGCCGGTATACCGCGTCGAGAGCTGTGACCCTTTTATTCGGCGAAGTATTCTATTTATTTATTTAATATATTTACATTTATAAATGAACCATATTTCTCACTTAAATCTGTATACATATTTTGTCTAACTTATAACTCTTAACACTCGCACATAATTTCTATCTATAGAGTTACAATTTTCAAACCTAACTTATAATATATTTATATTTCTATTTATGAGTCGCCAACATTCTCCCCCTCGTGCGTAGCACCGTCGTTTCTGCACGGCGACTCCGCAGGCACCAAGATCAGGATCCTCGACGATGGTCTTCGTAACACTCCCCCTTTGGTTGCGACGTCCACGATTTCTGGTTATTCCGTCGGGCCCGGGGTATGTAGTTTCCATGATTCCCCTCGGCCAAGTGCATCGTGGTAGCGTGCGTTTTACGATAAAAACCACGTCGCCTGGTTGCAGCTGCTCGCCTTTCTGTAGTTTATTCGTTTTCCTGGGCAGTAGTTTGGGCAAGTACTCCCGTAGCGATCTCTTCCGAAAGTGATCAGAGAGTCGTTGGACGGACTTCAAATCTTTTCTGCCCACCAGCTTTGCATCAGGAAAATGTAGTATGCGCGCAGCTCCACTGGATCGGTCAATGAGAATGTAGTTTGGTTTTAGCGTCTCCTTTTTCGAATTGTCAGCTAGGTTCGTGATTGGTCTAGAATTGTCTATGTGTTCTGTCCCCAACAAGGTTGCCTGCAGTTCAAGTCTCGGCGTAGATATTGATTTCCGAGACTTTGCTCTCGACTTGGCACCAACGAGGTTTACTAAGTATTTTCCATTACCTCCAGTTGCGGCTGCATACATTGTCTCACTCGCGTCTGCGACAGTATGCAGCTCCCCCTCAGTGCAGAATAGTGACATACATCGCGGCAGCCGATTGTCTTTTATTCTACCGATATGCTCTAAGTAGCTTTTCCGAGCTTCGGTGTCGTCTTCAACGATCACTCTTTTGTTCGACGTCCATCCTCGTAACTCAAAGTGCGCTTTCATGTGGATCAAGTTCACTGGCTGTATAGCTCGTTGGTAATCGTCGACACAGTAAAAACTTTGCAAATAGTTATCCATATAGCGATATTGCTCTATTGCTTGCGCTGCTTCTGGATATTTATGTACGAAGGCCTTTGCATTTTTGTTTTTTATATAAATCGTGGCACAAGGTGACGCAGCTCCTAAAATCACTGATAACATTCTGTTATCCTTCACTAGCGCTTTCTTGTCTTTTTGCCAAAGGAACCTGAGACTATTTCTGTCTTCTTCACATATTTTCACCCGCAGAAACATTTCTTTTTTATCGGCCGCTATCGATACGAGTTCTTGACGTACTCGCAGTGACACTCGTAATATTGACTGTAGACCGGTCCTGAAGTCCGGTCCGCACAGCAGAATGTCGTTGAGGCTGACTCTGTTGTGATTGGCTGCACCGTCGAACACAATTCTTAGCTTTTTCTTCACTGGGATATGAGGCAGGTACCATTTTTTGTTCGATGTGCAGTCGGCTGTTACTTCTTCAGCGTAGTTGCTTTTCAACAGATCTATTTGCGTGCTATATTCATTTTTAAACTTAGCGGCCTCACGCAGCTTTTTCTCTATTCCTTGATATCTGTTGAAGGCCGCTGAGAAATTATTTGGAAGTTGTACGTCTTTCGTTTTCCACAACAGTCCGACGTCGTATCTGTCATGCTGAACCCCCAAAGACTCAATTTTAAGACGTTCTCTCACTGGCTGATTTATTTTGTCTTCGACGACTCTTGCGTGTGCACATGTGTTCACATAATTCATCGGAGACACGCCGTTGCTATCGTAGCCATGGATAACCCATCCTAACTTTGTTCTTGACGCCACCGGCTGCCCTGGCTTTCCGCGTCGTATCTGTAACGAGACAATATATTTCCAATTGTCTTGGCCAATGAGCAGCTTCGGCGCCTCAGCTTCGTAGCACACGTCTTGCAGTAAACCCCGCAAGTGCAAACACTTCTTAAGCCGTGTTTTATCGATAAGTTGTGGGGTTAATTTCAGCTCTTTGATAGTCCTTGCCCGCTTAAGTGTGCTCTTCTCGCATTGTCTTATCCCTTTCACTTTGATATCTACAATCATTGATTCGTGATTTTTTATTTGTCCTCCGCCGATAGTTTCTATGTTTAAGGTTTCGCGAGGACCCTTAATGCCGATGCTAGCAGCCACATTTTCGTCAAGCAGTGTCACCGTTGAGCCTTCATCTAGCAGCGCCAGTACTTGTTTGCTCCCAGCCGGTCCGTATAGCTCCACCTTAAGCATCTTTAAAATAGCTTTCGGTGTACTAATTGTATTGACCGTCGCTGTCTTGGTCGCTGCCTCTTCATGACATAGTTCGCTCTCCGATGTCACATGTGATAAGCTGTGATGCCATCTTCGACACAACTTGCACGGTGGTCTTCGGCATGTTTCTTTCCGATGCTTTCCATCAAGGCACTTGAAGCAAACCTTAAGCCTCTTAACCGTTTCCCATCTATCGTTGACTAC